>NC_091122.1:81129454-81316954 GCF_040183065.1 Periplaneta americana | reverse complement strand
GAGAACATTGTTAATAGAGTCTATATGTTCGGCATAATATTCAACTGCTTCTAGCCATGTACCCCATCTAGTTAAAATTGGCTTTGGTGGCAATGGAATTTCAGGGTACATTTCTTTCAACACGTTAACTCTACTGGGAGCTTTGAGAAATACTTTTTTCACTGATGAAATCAACAAATCTACTTTAGGGAAATTGTCTCTGACCACTTCTGCCACACGATGAAATGCATGCGCCACACAAGTAAAATGAGTCAATTTAGGATATACAACAGATAATGCTTGTCCAGCTTTGACCATATAAGGGGCAGCATCGCTAATAAAGAATAACACATTATCGTACATAATACCCTTTGGCCACAGGATACCCATAGCTTCGTTGAACAGTTTAACTATAGTTTTGTTATTGCACTTTTCTAGAACATCACAATGTAAAAGAATTCGTTCAGAATATTGTTCACTTAACAAACCGATAACTACATTACCAACAAGTCTACCTTCTTTGTCGGGAGTCTCATCAATGGAAACCCAAATTGAACTATCTTTAATTTCATCTCTTATCTTCTGTATTGTCTCATCGTAGATGGATGGAGCATACGTCTTCCTAAGTGTTGACTCATCCGGGATTGTATGTTGAGTATATTTTTCAAGGAATTCCCTGAAGACCTTATTCTTTAGTTTGTAGAGAGGAATATCAGCAGAGATGAGAGAACGGCACAGGTCGATGTTAAACTCAGATCTTACATTCGATGTTGTTGGTTGTGTTAAAAACAATTGTCTCTGCTTGGAATTTAGTTGTTTGTTGGCCTGATGTTTACTAGTTGTAATGTGTTGTTGCACCAGGAACTTTTGTGTAGATGATACTGCACACTGACACAAATTACAAAATAACATTTTATTGTCAGTTGATAAACCATCTTCTTTAAATTCTGAAATGTAACTTGTTAGTTTTGATTTTAAATTGACTGAATGACGTACTTTTGGCATATTTACCGTCTTTATAGTATGATTTACAAAACTGAACCTATGTGTACTCTGACTGGCATTTAACTGTTGAGCTGCACAACTGAAGTCTGTTAAAAATTTTAAATTAAATTAATACAGTTTTGTAACTTACTTTCCCATTGTTGATAGGACTGCTAATTTTCAAATAACTCTGATGTTAAAGGGATTACTGAACATGTGTTTAAATCTCTATTGTTGAAATGTATTTTTAAAAGTTAATGGAATTTTGTTTTGTTTTATTGTTAAACCTAATATAATATGGACTGTTTTATATGAAATATGGAAAATATATGGAAATTAACGAAAATATGTACTAAACTCTAAAATATGGAAAAATATGGAAAATAAAAGTAGGATTTTTCAACCCTACACATTGTGAAACATAAAGATAATGCAAAATATAAATTATATTAGCTTTATAAGTAAATATGTATTTACATATAAATCCTTTCCCTGCTAATAATATACACTCAACACATTCTGCAATGAAGTCAATTCTCCACAATTTTCTCCAGACCATTACTTGTACAAAGTTCTTGGTTTCCTTATCTTCTTGGGCAGTCTCACCCCAGACATGAATCAAACAAAAAAGAAGAGCAGTAAACACAAAAGGAGATACTAACTACTGTAAGTTAAATTTGGAGTGCTAAACTAAGATACTCATTGACAGTAAAAGGCATGTGGAAAAGTAAAATATGTTTCACTGACTTTTTAAATGTAGCATAGTTAAGGGCTTTAGTTTCAACAGGGAGTTTGTTGTAAAGTCGTATCCCTGTATGTGATAAGCTATTGAGACTTTTGGATAATCTATGATGATTAAAATGTAAATTATTGCATGTTCTAGTATTGTAGCTGTGATAATCAGAGTTTATTTTAAAACTATCATGATTTTGGTGGATGAAACAGACTGTTTCAAGAATGTAAATACAAGGTAGGGGCAAAATATCTAACTCTTTGAATATTTTTTTACTCTCAGAGCGAATAGGTACCTTCTTTATAATTTTCAATATTCTCTTTTGCAGTCTAAACACTTGTGCAAGTTTTGATAACGACCACCATCCCATATGATAATACAGAGTGAACATAGCCAAAGTAAACCGATCTAAGTAGATCCTTGGGAGTTATATTGGTTAGGACACGGAAAGCATAACACAAACGACTTAGTTTATCAGTTAAGAATTGAATATGAGTTTCCCACGTGAGGTTAGAATCAATCCATATCCCTAAAAATGTTGTACAATCGACTTCCTTTATTTCAGTATTATTAAGTAGTATTTCAATGGAGTCATGTAGTTGTTGCTGACTGAAATACATACAAACTGTTTTTCTGACATTCAGTTTTAGTTTATTGCTAGCTAACCACTGTTCTAGTTGTCTTGAGGTTTCATTTATTTTCTCCTGTAAATTATTTTTATCAAGAGCGTTGAAAACAATATTAGTGTCATCTGCAAAGAGAACGGTTTTAGCTTGCGTTATCCTTGACGGAAGGTCGTTTATATATAGGAGAAATAGAATTGGGCCAAGTATGGAACCCTGGGGCACCCCGCATTTCATGATAGTGGGATACGATTTCATTGAGCCTATTTCAACAAATTGTTGCCTTGCACTTAGGTAAGAAACAAACCAACTTTTAGCTAACCCCCTTATGCCAAACCATTGTAGTTTCTGGATCAGTATCTTATGGTCAACTGTGTCAAATGCTTTGCTCAGGTCCAGGAATAGCCCAACTGTTTGATTCTTGTTGTCTTTTGAATTTAGAATAAATTCCGTGAACGTGAATAAGGCGTTATTAATTCCTTTGCCTTTTTTAAACCCAAATTGAGCATTAGATAGTGCACCATTGCAATCTAAAAACCGAACTAATCTATTATACATAACTTTTTCAAGGATTTTGGAGAATGTAGATAATAGAGATATCGGCCTATAGTTGCTAATATTTTGTTTATCTCCCTTCTTAAATATAGGACATACTTTTGCGAGTTTGAGTTATTCAGGAAATTTACCACTAATTAAAGATGAATTGCAGATGTTTACAAGTGGAGCTAGGCCTACTAGTAGTACGGCGCATTTCTTTACAATACCATCCGGAATGTCATCAGGTCCACAGGAAAGATTATTTTTTAGTTTTTTTTTTATTATATCGAGAATTTCATCTGCAGTCACAGGAGATAGAAATATGGTGTTTACATTTCCTGTTCCGTGTAAGGTTGTTTCCTGACTACATGTTACCTGGTTATTAGGATTTTCTGCTACATTTGCAAAAAATTAATTAAAAATTTCAGCTATTTCGAAGGAATTTTGAATTGTTTGACCATTATGTATTATTGAAAAGTCTTGATTTGAGACTTTGGTATTTTTACCAGTTTCTTTCTTTACAACTTCCCATATAGCTTTACCTCTGTTCTGTGCTTTCATAATGAATTCCCCATTGAATTTCAATTTAGCTGTATATATAACTTTCTTTAATATGCTAGTATATCGTTTATAATGTAATTTAAGATCTAGGCTATTTGTAATATGGCACAATTTATATAACTCCTTTTTCCTCCTACAAGAAGTTACAATCCCCTTCGTTATCCAATTTTTTGAATTGTTGAACTGTTTATTTGTAAGAATACATTTTTTTAGTAGAAAAGCAACATCAAAATAATTAGTTATAGAGTTTATAAATTCATTTGTTTTCGCATCCACATCTGTTAAGTTGGTTACTTCAATCCAATTTTCTTTGCTTAGCAAACGTTTAAAATATTCTACGTTTTCATCATTAAAAGATCTTTTATACCTAACTTAAGCTGTTTCAGTGAACCGCAACGTTTGTTCTGTCGCCATGTTGGACCAACGTTCGAACCTTCTGGATTAGGCCTAGCAACCGCGTCCGCATAAGTAACTCTGGTTTCTTGAAGTATTTTTATGATTTCCCAAGCAGATTTAAGTTCCAAACGTGTATCGGCAAGTTCCCCTTCCAAGTCAATACAAGAAATACATCTATTACTTATTAACCACGGATTATCACAATAATCGTGGGAGCTAAAAACACTCGCTTCATTACTGGCCGCCATCTTGCATATCTTGTAATAAAAAGGTCTTCCAAACGGCACAAAATAAACAGGCTACACCGAAATAGGTTGTTGATCTGTTACAGTAAACATATTGATCATGAACCCTGAATCATAAGTTCACAAAGTAAGCTTAGCTGTTATAGCCATTTACTTATTTATTTATTTATTTATTTATTTATTTATTTATTTATTTATTTATTTATTTATTTATGTATTTATTTATTTACTTATTTATCCACATATAGATTTTGAATCGATGTTTATTATCTTGCAGATAAATTAATTTACATAATAAAAACAAAAAGTTATCTTTCCACTAATTGTGTTTAATATCTGATGTGTAAGTCTAAATAATTCACTCAGTGGGATTTCTCTACAGTCTGATATACGGTACTTGTACTAACAATTAAGTACCGGTATTCTTTATTATCGTAAACTACTTACTGATTTTTAATGATATTGATAGTGTAACGACAGAGATAATATATCGTTCCTTTTGCAAATAGCTTGGAAAATTAAACACGGATGGTACAGCATCATCTTTCAAAATTCTATTGCCATTATTTTTCCAAAAATCTATGTCTTTAAAATGAGCCGAACACAATTTTACGTAAGGTGAAGGCACAAATTTATCTCTTTTAATAGCAACAAGCCACTTAGCAAGTAGCTTGGGCTTCGTCAAAGGGAACCTGTAAAGATAGATTGTTGCCTAATTATAAACTTTTTCAACTACGGTATCTAAGATATACATATGTTACAGTTTCAATGTAGCCTCCAGAATTCAATTTTATTATTTTAAAGCTTGTGTACTTACTTGTGAAAATAAATTCCTGACCCTGTAAGCCACGTGTTATTGCAGTTGTACGCCGCACAGGAAACTACCATTTTACACTATTTACAAAGCACATCACTTCATATCAACTATAATAATATTTACAAGACATAAAATTTCATATTGTTATCACAACAATTTGCATCACTTTCACAGTGTTCACAAAAAACACCCGAGACAAAACACAGCACAAGCAGGCCACTACCGTGTTTACCGCGGTTTCTACCAGTATTATGGCGGCGTAAACATGGGCAGACTGGTTTCAATTTTGGACAGAACATCAGCGCTCCGTGTGAGTCTAGTATACTATAATTATAACGTGTTTGATTTGAAGTTAGTAGTAAGTTAAGCCTGGTTCAGCCGGTGCGTGTTTCTGTGATGGATTCCAAGGTGGCTAGCAGGTTGGGTGCCGTGGTGGCTACGGTGCTGGGTTCCGTGGTGGCTGCGGTGATGGTTTTCGTTCATACGGAGCGAGCTGCCTTGCATGCTGGATCCAAAGAGTTTGAAGTATTACAAACTCTTTGGCTGGATCACAGTTTGGAAGTTGGAGATGCTGGCGCGGTACGATTTGTAAACATCAAATATGGAAGCTGTATGTGAAGCTGTACGAAGAAGACGTTTAGCAGCCTTTGCTGTTTTGCTAGCTTTGAACGCTGAGGAGACGGATCAAATTAAAAGAGTAGAATGTGGAGCAGAAAATGGTTACTGCGTAGAAATACGGGCCAAGATGTCTTAACAATGCTGTTTGTATAGCATATAAACATGTTTCTTCTCTGTACGCCTCAATTAAAGTTCTGACTTGATCTTTGGTCCAACCGTAGGAATTCATAATCAAAATTTTCGACTTGCTCTCTTAAGGGGAGAGGATGATATTTTTTAAAACTTCTTTCCTATTTGATGTAAATTATTAATTTTTTGTATGTAGAGAGCTCATAGCTGTAGCAACTCAACCAAATAAAAATATTTTGAAAAAAAAAATTATTTGGGGGCCCAAATTTGAAAAAAAATATACCCAATGCAGGATTGTACTAAAACCGATATATCTAAACCGATTTTAAAGATAGATTCAAACAGTTTTTGCAATGTATTTGCAAAAGTATGTTCTACAAACTGTCTGTAACAGAATTTTGGTATTAGTCCCTACGTTGGTAAAATAAACAATTAAAATTTAATAAAAATTTTCTGATTTCCTTGCTTGCAAACAAACGCACGTATTTTTAAAATGAAATCAATTAACAAAATTCTGTTACAGAGAAAAGATTCCTAATAGTCTAAAGAATGTGTGTTCTAAATATCATGCATGCATCTTTAATAGTTCAGAAATAAATATATTCATTTTGTCTGGCAATGTAGCAAAAAAAAAATGAAGTTACTGGAAACCAATAAAAGCGGGCGTGTGATTTAAAAATCCATAGCGCAGGAAGTTTAAAAATGACGTCTCAACATCCGATAAGAGCACAAATACCCACAAAATGTTATGCAATGTATTCCACACATATCAAAGGGTATTTTAAAGAAAAAAAAATTTTTTTTTGAAAATTTAATTTACCGGAAACAAAAATAAAAGTGGGCGAGTGATTTAAAAATCCATAATGCAGGAAGTTTAAAAATGGCGATCCACACATATCACAGAGTATTTTAAAGAATTTTTTCCTTTTTGAAAATTTAGTAATTTTTCATCAAAAATACCATCCTCTCCCCTTAAAATAGTAGCTTCTGCAACCTTCCCGAGGTTGATCCACACTGTTGTTTTCGCGCTCCCAAGGTCCCAGAACGGTCTAGATAACACTCATGATAAATAAGGAACTAACCATAAGTGGAAAACAACTAAAATTCTACATTAAAAATAGTAAATGTTGCAACAAAGCAATTAAACTAGAAGTTTAAAACAACTAATGTTCTATATTTGATTATTCTTTCCTTAGAAACTAAGAAATACATAAAAATAAAAAGATTTAGTTGGAGAACAACTATTTTGGTAACACTGAACCAGCACAGAAGCACGCAGGAAAAATAGCAAGGAACCTACCTTCGAAATCCAGCAAGCTAGCCATCCACGGAGCCACCAGAGCGCATTATTAACGGTGAGTGACCACGCAGGCGACCCATCCACGCAGCCACCTTGGAATCCATCACAGAAACACGCACCGTCTGAACCGGGCTTTATATCGAGAAAGACCCAACAATTTAGAAGATCTGGAGCATCGAATAATGGAAGTGATGCAAGATATTCCTGAAGCCTGATTAAATCATTCCTTAAAATTCGGTAAAACCACTATTGAGTTCTTAGTATATAGTTATCCCCACACAGATGACTGTAGACGTTTACAGATAAACGAATATCACTAGCACAATAAGGGATCTCTAAATGATCCCTCATGGAATTGTGGTGTGAATGTGTTTGTTCGAACCCAAAATAATTTCCTTGTAAGCTGGAATTACAGATTTCGCAATGGCCGACAATAGTGCGATCTCCCACTATCGACCCTCAGCCAGATATTCGCGATGAAGGATCGCTAAAAAAAAAAAATAATAAAAAAATAAAAAAAAAACATGGAGGAAAAACATTAAGCCACAAATGAAAAATTCTCGATCGACGATAGCAGGAGAGGTGACACAGGTGTTGAAGGAAAGACTCAGACGAACTGAATTAGTCTAAGGAAGTTAGAAATCCACCGCTGTGGTCCCGTGGTAGCGTCTTCGCTCCCGAACCAAGCGGGCCGGGGTTCGATTACCCGCTTGAGACGAGTTGTTGCCTGGGGTTTTTCCTCACTCCTATGGATAAATATCAGGTAACTTTATCAGGCGTATGGAACCCCATTCTCGCCACTTCCTTTCCTCTCCTATCATCTTTTCCTTATCATTCTGGTTGTCTTACTTGGTTTTCAGATCATGCCTGCGGCGGCCTTCCGGAGCCGCTGACTCTCTCGACCGGCCTACGTGGATATGTCAAGCTATGGTAACTGGTGGCCAACAACGGAACCCACTCCCCTCCCGACGGGAAAGGGGGCTTACACCTCAGACCGTTAAGGAGACAGGAGAGGGAGGTTACACCTCAGACCGTTTGAAGGAGGAATGTGGGAGGCTGTTGGTATGGAATGGTACACGGATTTGGAAGGATGCGGGACGGGTCGTTAGCCGCTATGTCGGTTCGGTGTAGGTACGGTCGGTGGGCTTGCAACTCATTCCAGAGGCGCACAATAGACCTCAGGTCGTAGTGCATAGGGATGATCCCCTCCCGCCCTCATAGAGAGGAAAAAAAAGGAAGTTAGAAAAAATTCGAGTAGTCTCTCGAAAGGGTGGATGTGGGTTGTGTCGGGTTTGGAACAAATAACCGAGAAGTTAGTAATAGAGTCTCATGTTAGAAAAGATAAAGAAAATTCCTAGGGACACTACTGAAAGATTGAAATTAACCAGAGGCTTCATCAGGAGTTGAAATTGCGGCTTCCTGGAGTATAACAGATTTGTATTCTCCCGAAAAATGACGTATCTAACCTCATTTCCGTCTTAATTGTGTTTAAACTGATAAGTTATTTCTTTGTCGTGGGCTCATTACGTGTTTACATATTTCCATCTTGAAGTTTTAATGGCTTTGATAAAATCACTTCAAATCGTCCGTAAATATATTTAGGTCTGTTTTCGCAAGTAAAGTATCCAGAGCCGTTCATCTACAAATTAACTTCTCTTTCCACAACATTGGAAAAGGATGATGTGATTTTGTATTGAAGGCATTTTAACGCAAGATAGACAATAAACACGAATAATTCAAGTTGTAATATGCCACACACAGTATCAGTTATTAAATGTACACACCTTAATCTCTCTTGGAGTTTTGTATCAATGTAATTTTCTTTACATGAGCTATTATAAAGATGTCTATAATTTTCAGATATGAAGTACCTGATCTTACCTGTTTTTGTAGTAATTGCTCTTGCACCAGCGTTTGATGTTCTTCTGATGGTGGGTACGTATCAGGTATGGTCCATTAAGAAATAAGATTCAGTTTGATATTGGCTATTAATAGCATTTGAGATTAAGGTTTAAGTGGAAGGGGTGACTTTAGTAAAAGAGCTGTCTCTGTTTTCGCTGGAGCGTTCTTTTTGCTCTTAAAATATGTTCCTAATAAATAAACTGACTTTGCAATATTTCATTCTTGAATTAGGAAATATTTTAATTATATTGAAAGCCACTAAATGTAAGAATCTCATTAGTGGTGCTCTGGTTAGGGAACGCGTATTTAGTATCCTCGGTTTACATGTAAATTGCGCTGAGACCTCAAGACGGTGCTCTTTGACTTGCTTAACATTCGTATGCAATCGTCTATAATTCTCTATGCCACTGCTAAATTAAAAAATAATGCTTTATTTATATTTTTAACTTTCCTATTTTTGTTGTTGTAAAAACAAAATATTTTGCCATATCTACAGAAATATTATTTTCAGCATTGACATTGGTACTTCTGTTGCTGCACTGGTATTTAGTAGTGGCATTTGGTACTGTTGTTTTCCTTTTTAATATTTTTGTAAAATGTTTAATGATTTAGATTAATAAATTGTTTTCGTAGAGGTTTACGTATCCAACTGGAAAAACACCGCAGTCTTCATTGTCACTCTCAATATTCTAAAACTCTGATTCCCAACACATCACACCATAATTACACAGAAACTAACCTTTTCATAGCAATGAAAACTCACAAATTGAAACAACTATTTTGGAAACAAATAAAATATCGGATGCGGTATGGAGACCAGTCCAAATTATCATCTTCCTCTTCTGGACAAGTGTTACAACAGTGTTTATAGTAAACGAGGGTTTATGGTCACTTACGGAGCTTATTTCCGAAGACATTCTGAGCAAAAAAATGTCATATAAACATTTGTCCTCATCGCAATAGTTACCGTACATTAATTTGAAGTTGTAAGTAAAATACATTTTTCTTTAGTTTTAGGGGTAAAAATATTACAAATAAAGAATGAACTATTCAGAAGTGTCATCTCTTTAATTGGCTAGTGTTCTGAAGCTAAAAATGTGTTGTTACTTGCTTTGTACAGATTCTATTTTTCAATTTTTAACTAAAAATTACATCATTCTTACACACTTATCACAAAAATTGTTACAAATCATACCATTTTAGAAACTTGATTCTTTACAGTTTAATTATGCATTCTAAAGTAAGGTAAAGTTGCTTAATTCCGTGATACTCCTAATTCTGTCATACGTTTTTTCACTGAATGTTACGGGATTCGGTAGGTATCTTGCTATGAAGTTCACCGATGTCTCAAAAGTAGGCGAAAGATTAACTCTTTCGAGAAAAACGTCTGGCGCTATGATTGAACGGCAAAGCTTTGACTGGCATTTAATTTTTAAAAAGTATCAAGGGATTAGGGGTATCATGGAAATAGGCAACTTTACGCTACAGTCTTAAAGAATTTACAAGAGTGACGTGATTTGTAACAATTGTTGTCATAAATGAGTAAGAAAATTAATTCTGTAGTTAAAAATCGAAAAAAAAAAAATCTGTACGAAGTAAGTATGGAATTCACAACACAATTTTAGCTTCAGAATACTAGCTAATTAAAGAAATGATACTCCTGAATAATTCATTCTTTATCTGTAATATTCTTTTACCCTTAAAAATCAAGAATAATGGTATTTTACAAACAACTTCAAATTAGTGCAATTCTGAAAATATTCAGGTTAGGACAAATGTTTATATGATATTTTTTGCTCAGAGTGTCTTCGGAAATGAGCTCCGTAAGTGACGGAATCACTCTGTATGTATGTATGTATGTATGTATATATATATATATATATATATATATATATATATATATATATAGCATGCCGTTATGATGACCGACAGTAAAATAATCCAAACTACCTTCTCCCAGCCTAGCTAAAATTTGACTGAAGCAACACTACATTTCCTTGGACCAGTGTGTAAGATGACATTAAATGTGATCACTAAAATGTACATGGGAAAGAAGGGACTTTTAATTAGATTTGAGATTTAAACATTGATGAAGTTTTAGATTTCAAGTGTGCGGCGAAAGACATCTCTAATTCTCCTGAAGTCCTTACTGATATTTTGAACGAAAGCGAAAGTAACAAGCGTATCATATGCCTATCTATTGCATCGTTACTTATTCGTCTTCAGAAGCTTAACTTTATAATTGAAAAACTGTATTGATATATTGGGCCGACAATTTATAATATACAGGGTGTTTAATAATTATAGGTACAAACCGCAGGGGTGAGTAGAGGACAATGAAACGAGGCAAAAAGTGCGAATAAACATAGGTACGGAAACCAGCGTTTCCGAAATCCACGGGGTTTTATTACGCCTCGTTAGTAGAGGTCCTCTGGGGTAACATAACAACCTATATTCACTGGAGGAAGAGAGTGTTTAACATGTGCTCAAAATGACCACCGTTCATGATAGGGCAGACATCAGCACATTTCCTCATCGATAATCGTACAAGCTTGAATGTCCCTGGGTTGTCTCTAATGCGTTGACAACCACTGACAATGTACTTCCAGACTTAGTTAACATTATTAAAAGGGCTGGAATACACAAAACATTTCAAATATCCTTCCAAAAAATTCAGACGATTGAAGTTTCGGGACTTAGGAGCCGTCGTGCTCGTAAGCCAGGGCGACACACCTATTCAGGAAGCTTGTGCATAACAACTCTAGAACGTTCAAGTGAAAGTGAACCGATACTCCGTCATACATGTACTACAGAACTGCCTTTCTCAAAGAGGCACGTCTTTCAAAAGGTCGCGTAGCTCAGGTTGTAAAAATGTAGGTACGCACTACCACTAAGTCTGCTGGGTAAGAAATGAGGTTCCAAATATATGAGGTTTATTCAGTTGGTAACCACAGTGATGACATTATATGTCGGAAACGGTTGGTTTCCGGACCTATGTTTATTTGGACTTTTTGTCTTGTTTCACTGTTCTCTAGTTACCCTTGCAGTTTGTACCTGTAATTATGAAACACTCTATAACGAACTAATAAATTATTAATTATGATCCGTCGTTAACTGTCTAATGCTATGTTTACACGGCGACAGTTTAGAGAAGAGAGCTAGAGACTATAGCTGAGTATCACCGTGTAAACGGTTGTGAGAGCAGGTATCTCGTTGACTCTAATATCTAAATAGAGAGTCTAAATAGAGCGCCCTTGAAAACTGCTCTCGCCGTGTAAATACCCTGAACAGAGAACTCGCATATACTGTGAGCTCTCATTATAGCTACTCTAAATTAGTAGCTAAGTTCAACTTTTTCATTAACTCTCGCGACTGTTGCGTACGAGATTATACAAGTTTGGGCATAACTCTTGAAATACAGGTCTAAAGTAATAATCATGCTACGTTTGCACGGCGACAGTTCAGAGCGAAGTTCTGAAGAATCAGGAGAGCTGCAGTATCTAACGGAGTGTTTACACGGTGACAGAATATAGCTTCTCTAAACCCATTAGCGAGCTCTCATGAGATTTATATAATTCTAAACTCTAAGTTACTCTCCGGACCGTTTACATGGTGCAGACAGTTTAGAGTGAGAGAAAGTGTTGAGAGATAGCATTGAGAGAAGAATAGGCTGGTCAGTGCGTTTTTATGACATAAGCACCCAGCTAACTTCTGAGCAGTGTGTCAGCAGTTGTGTAACCTGACCGTGCATAGCACTTGCGTTACTAATATTGTTGAGTGAGTCATTATTTATTTACTCGTATAGAATACTATAATTGCACGAAGGGCGGAGTTGATAGTCCTGATCAAAAATGTGCAAATTATAGGTCAAGTCGGCACACATGTAATTTACATTCTAGGAATCAGAGATGCGGTTGCGACTCCATCCATACCTACTACAGTTGCTGCAAGCCTTAATACCAGAGGACAAAGTGCTACGAAGAAATTGTTGCACAAGTATGTAGACTTTAATTGAAAACTATGATGAATTTATTCGTTCCGTGGTGTTTTCTGACGACGTCACTTTTCAACTTTCTGGTAAGGTGAACAGACATAACCTCAGAATTTGAAGATCGGAAAATCCGCGTACCTACGTGGAACTTGACTATAGGCTTGATGTATGCCGTGTTACTAAGGGGGGGGGGACACATTGAACATCTTTAAGTCAAGAAACTAAACGTTTGGAGTTTCTCTTTCCATTGGTACTATTTTCATGCACCTCAGATTCAGAGCACGTAAATTACATGTGTTCGAAACCGGAAAGGTATTTTGTAGGAACCCTGTTTAAAGACAATTTTCCGGCTTCCTGATGAAAGAAAGGCAACGGATGCAGCTGAAGAAGTGGTTCTTGAGGAGAAGAAGAAGAAAAAGAAGAAGAAGAAGAGGAAGAAGAAGTGCTTTGTGCCCCACAAAATTAAAGAGGAAAAAAAATATTCTTGCTACAAGGGCCAAAGTCCAATTTACCTCCAATGTTAAAAAAAAAAAGTGTGCAGAATCAGATACCGGTACAGACCCCACTGTACCAGTTATGTGATTTGTTTGTAATGTACTAGGTGAGCGTTATTATTATTAATATGATGCATTATCAATAGGATTAAATGAATATAGAAAATATTCCACATCTAGTGAATGGTTATAATTGCACAGTATTAATAATAATAATAATAATAATAATAATAATAATAATAATAATAATAATAATAATAATGATAAAATAATAATATTATTATTATTATCATTATTATTACTATTATTATTATTATTACTACTATTACTATTACTATTATTACAATTAGCACTTACTGGAGGTTATGGAGCTTTCGCTGTACCTCCTACAGCAAATAAATAAGGAAGAATAAAACCCACAAAATAATTAACAACTAAAACAATGGACCTTGCTAAAATTACGGCCAAATTACAATAAATTAACAAAACTAAAAGCCAAATTCAGACGCCTCAACAGTCTCAACTAATTTTGACAATGCCTGATTTCTCAGGTCCTTATTCTTGTAATTATTGTTAAATACATTCCACAAAGAACTTTCCAATTCATATGCTTCAATCAATCTTCATCTCTTCGACACTCCATTGTTTTTGGCCGTCATTTATACTGCCTCTGTCGCGAGAGTTTATGAAAAAGTTCCACTGAGTTGAATAATTTAGAGTAGCTATAATGAGAGCTGAGAGCATATTATGCGAGTTCTTTGTCCAGGGTGTTTACACGGCGAGAGCAGTTTTCAAGGCCGCTCTATTTAGTCCCTCTAATATCTAATTAGAGTCAACGAGATACCTACTCTCAAAACCGTTTACATGGTGATATAGCTCGAACGGAACCTGGTGAAGCTTGACCTTGATGGAGAAACCAGTTCTACGGGCGGTTAAGAGTGGAGGGGGTAACGCTTGTTCAGTCTCGCTTGCATCTCGTCACATAACATCGGTCGGTAGTCGATCCCACACCACAATACTGTTCTCTCCCTCCAAGTTTCACCAGGTTCTGCACGAACTATACTCAGCTATAATCTCTAGCCCTCTCTTCTCTAAACTCTCGCCGTGTAAATGCACAGACGCAATTCCGCCGCTCAGAGCGCTGTTTGGTTCTAGATATTTGTAGCAGAACACTTATTGACATTGACATTTGGGGCATTTAAAGGACTCATCGTTGCGTATTAAATGCTTCGTACAATATTTTATGGTCAATAGATGTAAGTTCAAAACTTCTACGTATCAATTATATTAAAATAAATGGTTGTCATTTTTGATATGAAAAAATATGACATATTATAAACTCAGGCACTACCTTCCTGTTGTTCAATTCATACACCATACCTTTTCGAACATAATGAAAGAAGCTTAATACATTTTACATGAGCAATGTAGTCTACCATTTTCATATTAAGAACAATAAAATAATGTGTTTAGGGTATAAACCTGTTACTAGGAAGCGTAATGTGACCAACAGCCTTTCCTTTATACTAATGACAATTTTCATAGTTGTGTATTTTTTGCCAATTACAGGTCCGATGTGTAAGCTCCATGCGTGTTCCGGCGAGATATCCAGGGTTTTTCCCACGTAGATCTATTTCTCCTCTGCCTTCTTCAATTCAGAAGACTTGCACAGCGGCCGAAAAACGTTGTGTTTCTGCCATAGTTGTAAACGCACTGACCAGCCTGTTCTTTTCTATATGCTCGCATCACTTTCTCTCACTCTAAACTGTCTGTACCATGTAAACGGTCCGGAGAGTAACATTAGAGTTTAGAGTTATATAAATCTCATGAGAGCTCGCTAATGGGTTTAGAGAAGCTATATTCTGTCACTGTGTAAACACTCGGTTAGATAGCTCTCCTGACACTTTTAGATCTTCTCTCGCTCTAAACTGTCGCCGTGTAAACCTAGCATAAGAAGAATTGAATAATCAATCACTTATGGTATTTATTACATTACTCGGATGAATACTTTCCCCAATTCGGGCAACATCAGATCCCTTACTAACGTTATATGACTCACTTTTGAGGATTACAATAATGAATCAATATTATTAGTTACGATAAGGAATTGAAATTGAAATGAAAATACTGAACTCAATATTAAACAGCAGTGACATTCATATGACGAAAGTTTATAAATTAGATTTAAAACGTCCCATTAACACATGATAATATGAATTATAAAAATATTGAAATCAACATTCATACTTACTTACTGGCTCTTAAGAAACCTGGAGGTTCATTGCCGCCCTTACATAAACCCGCCATTGGTCCCTATCCTGAGCAAGATTAATTCAGTCTCTATCATCATATCCCATCTCCCTCAAATCCATTTTAATTTTATCTTCCCATCTACGTCTCGGCCTTCCCAAAGGTCTTTTTCCCTCCAGTCACCCACCTAACACTCTATATGCATTTCTGGATTCGCCCATACGTGCTACATGCTCTGCCCACTTTAAACGTCTGGATTTAATGTTCCTAATTATGTCAGGTGAAGAATACAATGCATGCAGTTCTGCGTTGTGTAACTTTCTCCATTCTCCATTCTCCATTCTCTACCTTTCAGATTTCTTGACAGCAGACTGGATGATAAAAGTTTCTCAACCGAATAATAACAGCATTTCCCATTTTTATTCTGTGGTTAATTTCCTCCCGAGTATCATTTATATATGTTACTGTTGCTCCCAGGTATTTGAATTTTTCCACCTCTTCAAAAGATAAATTTCCAATTTTTATATTTCCATTTCGTACAATATTCTCGTCACGAGACATAATCATATACTTTGTCTTTTCGGGATTTACTTCCAAACCTATCTCTTTACTTGCTTCAAGTAAAATTTCCGTATTTTCCCTAATCGTTTGTGGATTTTCTGGATTTTCTCCTAACATATTCACGTCATCCACATAGACAAGCAGCTGATGTAACCCGTTCAATTCCAAACCCCCTCTGTTATCCTGGACTTTCCTATTGGCATATCCTAGAGCAAAGTTAAAAAGTAAAGGTGATAGTGCATCTCCTTGCTTTAGCCCACACTGAATTGGAAACGCATCTGACAGAAATTGACCTATACGGACTCTTCCGTACGTTTCACTGAGACACATTTTAATTAATCGAACTAGTTTCTTGGGAATACCAAATTCAATAAGAATATCATAAAATTTCTCTCTTTACCGAGATATGGAGGGTAGCTGTGAATATATTGAATAAACAGTAGCGGACAGTCGATGAGGGGTGGTCCTCCAGCTTGGGTGTTGGGCGAAGGGCTAACAACCCATCACCGTAAAAAACAGCTTGTTATGAAACCTTCAAATAAGCCTCGGAATGGGACTGAGTCTCTGGCACGATCACAGCAAAGGAATAAGGTTTTGAGATTTGGTACTTAGAATGTTGTAAGTCTATATAGAACAGGAGGGGTAACATTAGTAACAAAAGAACTAGCTAGATATAGAATAGACTTTGTGGGAGTACAGGAGGTTAGCTTAGATGGGAATGGCATAACAGAAATAGGAGATTACTTCTTGTATTATGGGGAAGGAAACAGTAATTACCAATTAGGAACAGGATTCCTTATTCATAAAATAATAAAATCAGCAGTAAAAAAGGTCGAATTTATCAGTGATAAGTTATCGTATTTAGTACTTAAGGGTATATGGTGCGATATCTTAGTTATAAATGCTCACGCCCCTACAGAAGAGAAAGACGACCATATAAAGGATAGCTTCAACATTCATACTAAGTACTTAAGTTAAAATATTGCTCTGTTTCATAGGATAAGAGTAAATAATTGGACAATTAAATTGTACTTTGTTACAAACAATTTAAAAAAAAATTATGGTTTATTTAATGACGCTCGCAACTGCCGAGGTTATATCAGCGTCGCCAGTGTGCCGCAGGAGTTCTTTTACAAGCGACTAAATCTAGTGACATCAGCCCGTCGCATTTAAGCACACTTAAATGCCATCGACTTGGGCCGGGATCGAACCCGCAACCTCGGGCACAGAAGACCAGCGCTATACCGCCTGTGCCACCCAGGACGACCAAACAAGTTTTGTGTACGCCTATTCACATTGTGTATGTTCTGGAACTGTTGTGAAAAAGATCAAAATACCTGCTATACTCACAATATTTAAAATGAATACCCTAAGTTATGTGAACAAATTTACATAGCAACAGATGGTGGTTTGTTAATTCGACTTGCATTATTTGTCATAGTAACTGGTGATAATATTGATGTTGAAGACACAGCCGTGGTAGACAAATGTCAAACAAAGTAGGCTATTACCTACAGGGATCATCAGTGTGGATTTAGGCGTAATAGATCGACTATTGATCAGATTTTTTGTATTCGACAGGTATTGGAGAAAAAATGGGAGCATAAGGGTACAGTACATCAGTTACTCATAGATTTAAAAAAGGCATATGACTCTGTTAAGTGAGAAGTTTTATATAATATTCTTATTGAATTTGGTATTCCCAAGAAACTAGTTCGATTAATTAAAATGTGTCTCAGTGAAACTTACAGCAGAGTCTGTATAGGCCTGCTTCTGTCTGATGTTTTTCCAATTCACTGTGGGCTAAAGCAAGGAGATGGACTAACACCTTTACTTTTTAACTTCGCACCAGAATATGCCATTAAGAAAGTTCAGGATAACAGAGAGGATTTGGAATTGAACAGGTTACACCAGCTGCTTGTCTATGCGGATGACGAGACTATGTTAGGAGAAAATTCACAAACGATTAGGAAAAACACGAAAATTTTACTTGAAGCGAGTAAGGAGATAAGTTTGGAAGTATATGATTATGTATTGTAACCAGAATATTGTACTAAATGAAAATATAAAAATTGGAGGTATATTCTTCGAAAAGGTGGAAAAATTAAAATATCTTGGAGCAAGAGTAATGAATATAAATGACATTCAGGAGCAAATTAAACGCAGAATAAATGTGGAAAATGCTGTTATTATTCGGTTGAGAAGCTTTTGTCATCTAGTCTGCTGTCAGAAAATCTGAAGTTAGAATTTATAAAATAGTTATATTACCAGTTGTTCTGTATGGTTGTGAAGCTTGGACTCACACTTTGAGAGAGGAACAGAGATTAAGAGTGTAAGAGAATAAGGTTCTTAGGAAAATATTTGTGGTTAAGAGGTATGAAGTTACAGAGGAATGAAGTTACAGAGGAATGGAGAAAGTTACACAACGCAGAACTGCACGCATTGTATTCTTCACCTGACATAATTAGAAACATTAAATCCAGACGTTTGAGATGAGCAGTGCATGTAGCATGTATGGACAAATCCAGAAATGTATATAGAGTGTTAGTTGGGAGACAGGAGGGAAAAAGACCTTTGGGAGGGCCGAGACATAGATGGGAGGTTAATATTAAATGAGTTTGAGAGAGGTGGGATATGACGATAGAGACTGGATTAATCTTGCACAGGATAGGGACCGATGGCGGGTTTATGTGAGGGGCGGCAATGAACCTCCGGGTTCCTTAAAAGCCATTTGTATGTATATGTATATATGTAGGCCTATAATCTTGATATACCATCACGTTGGATGGGGCTGAGTGGTTGAGCCACGGGAAATTAAAGGCTGTTGTTTTAAATTTCAATAAATGAATCAATGTTGAATTGATTAGTTATGTTGTATGCGGATGATTTATGTGTCTTCAGCCTTCCTGCGTGATTAAAGCTTTTAGTCTTGTATAGAAAAATCAGTTACATCCCTGGTCACATACATACAGTATCAGATTGGCCATTCTCATGTTATGATTTTCAATACATGAAAGAGAACAACCACTAGGATCTCCATTGAGGAAAATGAATCTTTTGGTAACGACCGCTAGATGTAAGCACAGTTGAAAGCTATCACTTCCAAAGACATTATATAAGTTTGTTGGGCAAAGTAAATATTTAAAAAGTAGAAGATAAAAATATATTATCCGGACAGCAAAGAACTTAATCATTTAACTGACTTTCAGGTCACTTATACATTGAATACTCAAATTATGGCTTTGCTGTAAAATTATTTGCATGTCAAAGATCCTGTACATTTTTTTTCAGGCCTGTAAATAATAATGATAATAATAATAATAATAATAATAATATAATTTATAGCTACATTTTTATGTATATATACATTTTGTGTTATTACATATATATGAATGAATGCATGAATGAAGCCACTGTGTCCCATGAAGGGCTAGGGCTTCCTACAGAAGGGGAAGCTTGGTTGGTGTCGTTCACATGATGAGCTATTTCACGTGAACAGTATTCACATTCACTACGTATGTGAGGTACACTGAAGTTTGTCAAATTCTAGTTCTATATGAGTTTGTTCACTATTTGTCTCCACTCGTTCCTATTGCGGGTGATGGTTGACCAGTTCCCTCCCAGCTGCTGCTTGAATGTATCTGCCCATATTCTTCTTGGCCTGCCTTGTGTTATCCTTCCTACGTAGAGGTCCCACATGATGGTATCCCGCGCCCATCTGTCTTGTTGCTGCCTTGCTACATGACCACCCCACTTCCACTTCGTATATAGGCCCTATATATACATATGTGTAATAAATAACTCAAGAATTATTAAATTCCTACTAATTTAATTTAGGAAGAAGAGGTTGCTGTAGAACAAAAATTAGGTCTCTGCCTTAAAAATGTATAAAATAGAAATTTCACTCATTTCATCCCTTAACTGATGATGTTTGGCCCCGCAAAGAGACGGGGTTCCCAGATTGAGAATCAATGTTATACTCTTCATATTAGGACAGAAGTATTACTCCATGCAATTCCATCAGTCTCTAGATGACAGAATAGTGAAACTGATCAATGTTGTCTTGAAAGTGCATAGGCTGATCAGTCTTACATGGATGGGCTCGTGATTAGGAGGGAGTAATGGTGAGCTGTTATGTGTTTCTATTGGTTAGTTTGTAAAGTGGATTGAGAATACTCGCGAGCTTTTCATTAATTAACGGACCTGAAAATAATAAACAATGACACAAATATTTATAGCCTACTACTATTATGTCTCATTCAACATTATCTTGGTACAACAGTGAACTTAGGTCTTGGAAAAATGCTGTTACTATTATCATAATTTACTGGACATAGTACTAAGATTCATGAAGTTAGAAGTCTATATAATATTGCTAAATACAAATACACCTCTGACAGAGGTTCTGGCTGATAAATACATTTATATTATCAGGCAGTACATCTCATGTGTCAGAGGAAGAACAATTGTTTGTATACGTCTGAAGTCTGATTAGTGTAATATTTTACTATCCCCATTTTTTCAGTTTGGTTGATAGGCCTTTCCCCTCTACTCACACACTCTACTCTCAAGTCCCTGTGGTAGGTACGAGCTTAGTTTCAAATGAAACATTAGGATACACAATATTTTGTTCTTTTTTAATGCTCCCCCCCTCCAAGGTTTGTTAGAAATAAGTCTTCAGCAAGGCTGGTTGGTTCACGCCAGAAAATCGGAATCGCGAAAGGCATAGTTCGAGTTTTGTCACCATTCATCCACTGAATAAGAGTAAAGTAAGATGTTATGCAGCATATACAGAGTGATTCATGAGGAAAGATAAAAAATTTAGGATGTGAATTCTGAAGTCATTCTGAGTCAAAAAGTTCATATGAATAAGGGTTCGTTTTCGAACGGTTACAGAGATATGGCTCTTTGATTTCACAAAAATTTCTGGGATTCCATTGTACTAATTCGCATTTAGAGACAGATAACGGACAAATTTAAAGTTTATATTCACGTATGCATCATATGTAATATTATAGACGTCGGGGTCGATGTTTTCGCACATTTTCAAAGGTACCTCTTTCTGCTTCAATACACTGTTGCGCTCGGGCGTGAATCGCGCTCGTCGCTCGGGAGAGTTACTAATGGCTGTTCTTTATGCGGCATACAGCATCAAAATACGGTCGATTAGCGCCTCTCTCGTTTCCACCTTCTTCTGATATACCAAGTCCAACCCCATAGACAGTAAATACTCTTCGATATGGTACCCTTCTGTTAGGAAAGCGTCGTTCATATTCAGCGACGGCATGCAAGGAACTTCTATCGCACAAACTATAAACATACACAATATCGGCGTATTCTGCAGTCGAAAATTTATAAGGCATCTTGAAAAACAGAACTTAACACTTCCGATAACTGTACCTGTAAAATTACTGTACTGTAGGTAGCTGACTGAACTGCTGTGAACTGATAAGTGATACTGTATTTGTGTTATGTGCGGGTTCTGTGTCGTTACATCAGACAAGGGCAGGTGATTGGACATTTGTAATGCTCCGTCACCCGGTTTGTGAGGTGAATGAATTTCTCTTAACACATCGCTCACAATGCAGCTTCCAATGTTACGTCGTTCATTGCGATTGGTGACCTTGTCTGACGTCTTACGTCAGTAACATATGATAATGTCTGATTCACATTTGGGTGAGACGTTTTACCAAAAAAATGCATCTAGCTCCGCCATTGTTCGAAAACGGACCTATGTTTGTATGAACCTTTTCGCTCAAAATGGCCTAAGACATCGTATCCTAAATTTTTTACCTTTCCTCGTGAATCACTCTGTATATAAGGGACCCACGGTTTGTCTTCATCACCTGCTCGGCATTCAAAATACTTGTAATAAGCTTCTTTTGTTTTTTTATATTAATGATCGACGCTGAATTTTCACTGTAAACTACGCACATATATAAAAGAATCTGTTTGTCGGATTTACACACGCGCGGAGGAATTTTTCCATTACAAGATAAAAGAACTGCACACTCAGTTAAAGCCACTTACCCCTGACAAAATCAAGTCTAAACTGAAATATCAACTCTTCTCCCTGATATACTACTCTCTTAGTAATTTTCTGTGGGCCTGGAGCTTAGGGTAATAAATTAATAAAGGGACAAACTTTTAGCAAACTCACAAATACGACATAAATCTAATGACTCCGAGCTCTTCCCAGATCTTCAAGAATACATAGGAGTAAAACTATGTGCAAAAGAAATCAATAGATCCTTTAAGAACTGCAATATGTAGTAACCCACATTTTAAAATTAATTTTCCTTCCACTTAATATGTTTTCATTATTAAAAAAAAAAATGAAGGGCATGGAACATTTTGAGACCTATATTCGTTAGTAGCACATGAAAATTGACTTGAAATGCCTATCTTCATTCATGTTACAAAAACCTTGTCGACCAGTGTTATTAATGATGCCAGAAATGCATGTATGAAACCTTAAGATATACTTTTAATTGCTGATGATTTGAACGACTATTTTATAAATTGTTCTGTAAAGGAGATTAGAAGAAAATATTGGGCATTGTAATTTCAGAGCCTTAAATCTTCTAAATAATTTTCAAGTCTTCTCTCACAGTAGCCTACTTTGAAATTGAAATTAGTCTCTGAAGATGATGTACTTAAAACTGTTCACAATTTCAAGAATTCGAATTGCAAAGATATTTATGACTTCGTTTTAGGCGTAGACTTTCTACATCAGACGTCATGGTTAAATTGATTTAATCAAATATTTAAATTGGTTTCATAAATTATTTAAATTGGTTTCATGAACTATTTAAATTGGTTTCATGATTTTGAAGACTTTAGTAGTTGTTTTGTATGATCTTCCCGAAGCTTTCGATTCCGTATCTTATTCAGTTTTAATTAGCAAACTACATTTTTTATGGAGTTACTGATGTCGAATTAGAACTTTTTCAGCTTACTAGTCTAACAGCAGTCAAACAGTTTAACTGAATGGTAATTATTCTAAAGTCAATAGTAGTATAACACAACGTTCCATTTTGAGCCCAGTTTTGTTTTCTGAATGATTTCTCTACCCATCTTAGTTGTCATATTGTGTTATTTGCTGATGATACCACTTTATACCATACAAGTTGTGACATAAACATATTAAGCCAAACAACAGCCAATTCGATTAACGAGGTTAATAGCTGGTTTCAGAATAATGGATTTTATCTTAATACAAATAAAACCAGTATACTGCTCCGTCGATAAAGGAGAAAGTCACTGTTCACCTATTTAATACAACAGCGCGGAGCAAATCCTCTGCAATCGGTAACTATTGTGAATGCTCACATTTAAATACATTTATTTTAACATTATTTCCGTTCTCGTTCTCGTTGTCGTTTCCATTCCCAGTTTATTGTGAACCAGCCTTTAATGTCAGAAGGAAAACATCCATTTTATCGAATAGTTATTTAAGAGTTGTTACTTCGTTATAAAAATAAATCTGATACAACGTTAATACAAATTAATTTTATTTCCTTGAATATATTGTGAATTTTATTAGTAACAACAGTGTAATTTATTCGTCACAACAATAATTCCTTTCTACAATTCACCTTAAACGCTCTCGTCAACAATTGGATCTTCACTCAACACCGTATTCGTTATAGCACTCCACCGACGACAATGACAATTTACTTGGAATATTACGTACAACAATGAACTGTTAATCTTAACTAATATTTACAAAGCACTATTTACAAATCAGAACTACCAGTTCTCAGTTCACAGTTCTTCTATCTCAGTCACTCGAGTTCACGGTATCTCGAACCACAGACCTTCAGAGACAGTTCACTGTACTCGAACTCGGGTCCCTCCAACTGCGGTCCACTGCACTCGAACTCAGGTCCCTCCAACTACGGTCCACTGCACTCGAACTCAGGCCTTCGGATGCTGACGCAGATGCGGACGCACACTCGAGTCGAACTCCGGCTGGCTTGCTCTGACTTTCTCACTGGCTGAATAACTGAAAACTCTGAAACTGCTGTCGTTCCTTCGCGACCGTAATTTATAACCACAGCGACGTAACCTCGAAGGTTCCACCCGTCTCTAGAGATGGCATTCCAGAGAAATCCAGAGCCCTCTCCTCTCTACCAGCACCAGATGCGCGCGCAAACTCGTCGCGTGACGTAATACACCCTCTCTCTTCTCTCCACCGCGCGACGTCACTCAATGTTCCGTGCAGCCTGTGCGATCTGCTTTCATGCGGGACGCTGGTCGTGAGTTCGAATCTCACGTCGCTGTCACATTGCTCCCTCCTTAGGACTGCTCGTCTCGGGCAGTCCCTTGGTAGGCTGCTAATCGGTCCAGATGCACCACCATCATCTTCCCTCAAGGTTGTCGCTGGATGCGGTACACCACGTCGTTGATCCGGGTCACCACGCGGTATGGTCCATCCCAGGCACGCTGCAGCTTTGGTGATCTCCCTTTGGTCCTGGTAGGTCGATACAGCCACACTAGGTCGCCCTCCTGGAATCCTGCAGAGTTGGCTAATCTGTCGTAGCGCACCTTCATCCTGTCGCTGGCCATCTTGAGGTGCTCTCTGGCCAGTTGGTGAACTCCATTCAACTTCTCGGTGAGTTCTGCCACATAGTCAGTCGCTGGCTGGTCGGCGCTGGGTGGCGTGCCAAACAGCAGATCACAGGGCAGGCGCAGCTCTCTCCCGAAGACCATGTTTGCCGGTGTCATCCCTGTTGTATCGTGGACCGAAGCTCTGTAGGCCAAGAGGAACAGTGGGACTCTGGCATCCCAGTCTCGTTGATGGTTGGACACCACCTTCCGCAGATGCTCTTCCAAGGTTTTGATGTAGCGTTCCACCATACCATCGGACTGTGGGTGGAGGGGAGTGGTCCCGGTTTTATGCACCCCCAGACGCTCGAACAATTCTCCCATCAGGTTGGATTCGAAGTTGCGTCCCTGATCGCTATGCAATTCCCGGGGCACCCCGAATCGGCAGATGAAGTTATCAAGCAGCGCGTCGGCCACCGTCGAAGCCTCTTGGTTGGGAATCGCGTACACCTCTGGCCATTTTGTGAAGTAATCCATGGCGACTAACAGATAGCGTTCCCGCGATCCGTGACCGGGAACGGTCCAGCAACGTCGATGGCGATCCTCTCAAAAGGAGCTCCCACGTTGTACTGCTGCATGGCTCCCCTGCTGCGGGTCCTTGGTCCGCGACTGGCTGCACAGGTGTCGCATCTTCGGCACCATTGTTCCGTGTCGGTTCTGTGATGCAACCAATAGAACCTCTGCCTTAACTTGTCCAGCGTCCTGTTGGCTCCCAGGTGACCTCCAGTCACTCCAGCATGAGTCTCCTCCAGCACTTCCTTCACCTTGCTCCTGGGCAGGACAAGTTGTTCTATGTGGGTCCTTCCATCGGCCGACTCCCAAATCCTCTTCAGGATACCGTCCTTGACAGTGAAGGATTCCCACTGGGCCCAGTAGCTCTTGTAAGTGGTGCTACGGTTGGCGATATCGGCCCATACTGGTCTCTGGCCGGACTCCACATCACGTAGTAGCTGTCCAATGTTTGGGTCCTCCAGCTGCTCCCTCCTTATGACGGCGTTATCCCATCCTGGGCTCGGCTGGGCGGCAATTGCTCGGACTGCGTGGGCGCCATCCCGCTCTTCTACTTTCAGGCAGTGTTTGCAGCCATCCGGGCACGGACGTCGTGACAGGGCATCAGCGTTGGAATGTTTCTTCCCTTGTCGGTGTTCAGAGGTGAAGTTGTACTCCTGCAGACGTTGAACCCAACGGGCGGTCTGCCCCTCCAGATTCTTGAAGCCCAATAGCCAGGTGAGTGCAGAATGGTCTGTCCTCAGATGGAATTCCTGGCCATACAAATATTTGTGGAAGTGCTTCAGGGCTTCCACAATGGCAAGAAGTTCTCTACGCGTCACACAGTAGTTTCTCTCAGCCTTGGATAGTGTTCGGCTGAAGTAGGCAATCACCCTCTCTTGCCCGTCCTGTTCCTGAGAGAGTACTCCGCCGATGCCTACGTTGCTAGCGTCCGTGTCGAGCGTGAACTTCCTTCCAGGGATGGGATATCCCAGTACAGGAGCAGTGCAGAGCGCCTCTTTCAGCGACTGGAAGGATGACTCCGCCTCGTCTGTCCACTGGAATTGTCGTTTCTCCTCGGTCAGCTGGGTTAGAGGCTTAGCGATGTTGGCGTACCCAGCTACGAACCTTCTGTAATAAGTGCAGAGGCCGAGAAAGCGGCGCAACTCCTGTTTGTTCCTCGGTCTCGGCCATCCTCTGACGGCTTGTAGCTTCTCCGGGTCCGTGGCCACTCCGTTGGTCCCTACTACGTGTCCCAAGTAGTTGACCTTCTTCTGGAATAGATGACATTTCTTCGGGTTCAACTTCAGTCTGGCTTGTCGCAGTCTCTCGAACACTTTCCTCAGGTTCAACAGCTGTTCGCCGAAAGTCTTGCCCACCACGATGACGTCATCAAGGTACAGCAAACAGGTGTCGTATGTCAGGCCTCTCATTACAGACTCCATTAGTCTCTGGAATGTAGCCGGGGCGTTGCAGAGGCCGAACGGCATAACGGTGAACTGCCATACTCCCTGGCCTGTAGAGAATGCCGTTTTCTCCTTGTCCTCAGGATGTAGCGCCACCTGCCAGTATCCTGACTTGAGATCCAACGTCGAGAACCACTCTGCTCCGGCCAGGGTGTCCAAGGTGTCGTCAATTCGTGGGAGGGGAAAGCAGTCTTTCCTGGTGACGTCATTCAGTCTTCTGTAGTCCACGCAGAAACGCAGGTCCCCATTCTTCTTCTTCACCAGCACCACAGGTGATGACCAAGGGCTGTCGGATTCCTCGATGACCCCTCTTGCTTTCATGCCCTCCAATTGGCTGTCAATCTCCCTCTGTTTAGCTAGAGGGACGCGTCGAGGAGGTTGTCTGATTGGGCGAGCATTTCCGGTGTCGATGCGGTGCTGAACTTTCTCCGTTCTCCCGTAGTCATTTTCAGACAGACTGAACACGTCCCGAAATTCTGTCAGTAGATTGTGGACTTGTCTTCCTTCTCTTTTCCTTAAATTCGCCGGCAATTCTCGAGCCAGCTCTTTCAGTGATGGGTCTAGATCTGGACGTGGTCGGTGACACTCCTCGTTTTCTGCCAGCGACGTCACAGACACCACCGGCTCGACGTTACCTAGTACAGTTCCACTAGGCACCTCCTTGTCCCGATTGGTGACATTCAGGACCCTCACCGGTACCACCTTCTGATTCGGGAGTAGGGATCTGGCCACATAAACCCCATCTATCGGAGTTGTTTGCGAATCGAGGAGCAGGTTTCTCTTAGGTTGTCCGTCCAGTCTTGCCGTCACCACCATCTCGCAGCCTGCTGGGATTGTCACTTGATTCTCCAAGGTGAGTCTGCTGGCCATGGGTTGGTCTTCGACGTCTCTCAGGAACACTTCATCCTGACCAAAACGCAGGATACGGCGCCTGACGTCCACCGTTGCATCGAAAATCCGCATGGCGTCGAGTCCCAGGATGACGTCTTCAGTGATGTTGGCGACGAACACCCACATCTCCAGTCTCCTCTTTCCCAATGTCAGATCCAGGAAAACCTCCTTTTGGATGGGCAGGTTCTCGCCTGAGGCAGTACGTAGCTCATACCGGCGCAGCGGCGTCCTCCCAGGTAGTCCACGCACGACTTCCGGTCTGGCGATAGTGAGGGACGCCCCGGTGTCTACCAGTACTCTGCATGGGCGGCCTCTTATCCATCCGTCAGCAATCAGCCCATCGTCGCATCTTCTGTTAACCGTCTTCAAGATCAGCCGAGGGGATGGTGATGACGGCGCCGACGTGCCCCTCATCGCATCGGCCTCTTTTAGTTTTCCTGTTTGTGATCAGATCGGTCACAGTCCCTCCTCAGGTGTCCAGGCTCGCCGCAGGACCAGCAGGTAGGCACTCCTCGTCTTCGTCGCTCGGGTGATTTCGGTTGACGCTCCTCGACGTCGGCCGCCGCGACGCTCCTAATCCGGTGCGATGCCGAGACGTTCGCAGTCAACTTGGCTGCCTCCATCCTGAGGGCCGCCGCCAGAGCTGCATTGATGGTGCGATGCTCTGCCAGGAGTAGCTGTTGCTTTATTTCCGGGTCTCGAACTCCGCTGCCGAAGGTGTAGGCCGCCTCTCCAGCGATGAAGTCATTAGGTAGGCCCCTGAGCGCCTTATGGGCCAGTTGTTCCACCGCCATCGCGAATTCTTGCAGGGACTCGCCTGACTGTTGGACCCTCGTTTTCAGTTGGGTCCTGAATGCTGCAGCAAGTTGATGGTCACCATAACGTCCCTCCAAGGCCGCCATTATCTCAGCGGCTGTCCCATCTTCTGGAACGCTGTGAAAAATCTCCGACGCCTGTCCCTGAAACGCGGTCAGCAGCTGAGTAGTCTTCTCCGCTGGGGTCCACCCATTATGTGTTGCGGTGGCCTCGAACTGGCGACGGAATATCGCCCAAGACGTCGTACCGTCGAACTTCGGCGTCTTGACGTTGTGATGTCTGGCTGAAGGCGATGATTCCGCAGGGCCACTATATGGAGTCCTCAACTCTGTGGCCGCTTCTTGCATGGCACGTCGAACCTCCTCGGCAACTATCTGTTTTTGTTCTCTAGCCTGGCGATCCACCAACGCGAGGATGTGCTTGTTTTCTTCAGCATGTTTTTCCATCACATCACTCGTCTTGTCCAGCAACTCGCTCGTCTGCTCTTGACGGCGCTCGAGATCGCGGATTTTGCCGTCGAAATGGTCTACCTCCTGTTTCAATTCGGTTACTGCCTCGTTTATAGTTGTAAAATTCTTGTTTAGGTTGTCAAGGTCGGCTTTGAGTTCGTCTTTCACGATGGCGACAATTCCATCTACGTGGGCTGAAACGCTTTCAATTTGCGTAGTGACGTCATCTTTCACTCCGCTTATGTCGCCTTTCACTCCGCTTATGTCGCCCTTCACTTCACTTATGTCACTTTTCATCTCCGTTTTCACTTCACTTATGTCGTTCTTAACCTCACTGATGTGCCTGTTCATGTTATATTTTACTTCACTAATGTGCATGTTCATTTCTGCTTTCATTTCTGCGATGGCTTGCAGGATCTGCTGTAGGTTCTCCATTGTCGATAATATCCCACTTCTGACACCAGTGTGAATTTTATTAGTAACAACAGTGTAATTTATTCGTCACAACAATAATTCCTTTCTACAATTCACCTTAAACGCTCTCGTCAACAATTGGATCTTCACTCAACACCGTATTCGTTATAGCACTCCACCGACGACAATGACAATTTACTTGGAATATTACGTACAACAATGAACTGTTAATCTTAACTAATATTTACAAAGCACTATTTACAAATCAGAACTACCAGTTCTCAGTTCACAGTTCTTCTATCTCAGTCACTCGAGTTCACGGTATCTCGAACCACAGACCTTCAGAGACAGTTCACTGTACTCGAACTCGGGTCCCTCCAACTGCGGTCCACTGCACTCGAACTCAGGTCCCTCCAACTGCGGTCCACTGCACTCGAACTCAGGCCTTCGGATGCTGACGCAGATGCGGACGCACACTCGAGTCGAACTCCGGCTGGCTTGCTCTGACTTTCTCACTGGCTGAATAACTGAAAACTCTGAAACTGCTGTCGTTCCTTCGCGACCGTAATTTATAACCACAGCAACGTAACCTCGAAGGTTCCACCCGTCTCTAGAGATGGCATTCCAGAGAAATCCAGAGCCCTCTCCTCTCTACCAGCACCAGATGCGCGCGCAAACTCGTCGCGTGACGTAATACACCCTCTCTCTTCTCTCCACCGCGCGACGTCACTCAATGTTCCGTGCAGCCTGTGCGATCTGCTTTCATGCGGGACGCTGGTCGTGAGTTCGAATCTCACGTCGCTGTCACAATATCTATCAATAAAATACAATAATAAATAAATAAATAAATAAATAAATAAATAAATAAATAAATAAGTATTATCTTAAACTCTCCAGCAATATCCTTAATATTTGCGTCGTTTTCTAGGTATTTAATAATAATATTTGCAATGTCAAAAATACGTAAGCTTTAAACGTTTTGTGACATGATGCCTTATCGGTATGAGGGGGCTTGAATTATCGTCACAACAGACCACGTTGTACTGTTTTCTGCTTTCTTTACACTTAAACGCATTCTACAAAATGGGCGAAGCAGTGTATACGAGTATCTCTTGGCTGACTGGCTGTCTTTACGAGGGCTATATCTGGGACAGGTCGCCCATTGTGCTCTTTATATAACATGCAGTGATTGCCTAAGTCCGACAGGTGGGCTGGTGGCGTTCGTGAATCCAATGCTGATAGGTGGGCAAGTCACACAGAGTTTGTGTGCACTCAATGTGGGTTTCTGGCGTTTTGTCAGCCCACTCGAGTTATGTTGACATAAAGGAAAAAATTGAGACGGTGTCGGGTGAAGTTCCTGGATAGCTCAGTCGGTAGAGCGTTGGTGAGTTCACGCAAAGGCCCCGGGATCATACCCGGCCCCGGAACAATTTTTCCCTTGAAATAATTCAAGCCTGCTTCACAGGGAGCTTTACCTGAAAACTAGATTTGCATAATAGATACATTAACAGAAAACCACAATTCCAAGTCACACACAGTTTGTGTGTACTCGATGTGGGTTTCTGGCTTCTTGTCAGCCCACTCGAGTTATGTGGACATGTAAGGGAAAAATTGAGATGGTGTCGGGTGAAGTTCCTCGGTAGCTCAGTCGGTAGAGTGTTGGTGCGTTCAGCCAAAGGTCCCGGAATCGATACCCGGCCCAGGAACAATTTTTCCCTTGAAATTATTCCCCTCAATTGTAATTGTATTCTTCATATTGTAGTTGTAATCCCCTGGTAGAGGGAAAGAGAAGGCGTGATGGCCTTACTTCTACCAGGTTAAATAAATACTGCTACTGCTACTACTACCACTACTACTACCACTACCACTACCACTACCACTACCACCACTACTACCACTACTACTACTACTACTACTACTACTACTACTACTACTACTACTACTACTACATGATACTAAACTGACTTGGACCTCTCATATCGATTCCTTCTGTATTAGATTGTATTTAGTGATATATTTATTAAAACATCTTTAAGGACTTGTATCTAAGGATTCCTTAAAGAGTGCGTATTATATATTTTTTTAATAACATAAATAAGTTTATGACTATAATCATGCAATGACAACGTCCATAAGAACACTTGTTTCATGATGATAAAGAATCTTGAATCTAGATATGTCTTAAAATCTGAAGTCTGACAATGACATAATTATCGGGTCTTTGTGTGTGCAGAGAGACGTATTCATGCTGGAGCTGTGGCTGATTTTCACGTTCTATCTTGGAATAATGTGCTACACGTTTTTGACCACAACTATTGCTATCCTCTACAGAGCGCACTCTTATTGGCTGCTCGGGATAGCCATTTTGTTGCTCCACTTTATCTACACAGGTGAAAGTAACTTATTTTCTTAAATTCAAAGAGAAAATAGTTCAATTGTTTTTGTAGCATGCACTATGGTAACAGGAATGTGCTAACACAGTTCTACAATAGCAGAAAACGTCATTGCGCCTTCATAATCTGCTATGTGCACTTTTGGCTGAAAAGGAGATTTTTGCATCATTAGGAGCAGTTTTCAATCAGCCATTGATCCTGAAAAACATCCGGACTCTAGTTATAATTAATTGTAATAATTTTACACAGAGGGACATAGTTGTCTCTGGAAGCCATGCAGATATTTACTTCATTATTATAGTTGGGCATTGTTGTGAGAAAATGTATTCTCTTTACATGGTGAAAATAATTATATTGAATGTACATTATTGGCTGTGCCATAAGGTTTTCAACATTAAAACGGCATTTACTCAAAGCTTTGAAGAAGTGACTTAGATTGTTCTTTGCTTGTACCCTTCAAATGCTAATTACGTTTAGACTAATAACAATAACTATTCCGCACTATATGTTTGCATAGCAATGTAAGACTGTGACAGAAATTAACTACCTTAAAAATTATATTAATATGTGCAATTTCGTTTGCAGTAAGTTTTTTGTCTCTCCTGTAAAATTGAGATTTTTACACATAGTTGATTTTCAAAGGCGCAACGACAAGAAAAGAAACTGTGTCGATGTTTGCATGTGCGTCCTTATATGAATGGCTTAATATATTTTAATTTTTATGGCTTGGATTTCCACGTTATATTTAGTTTATTCGAGTATGTTTCAATTCTTAAATTGATTTCATATTCTTTTAACCTTTGCGATGATAATGGTGCTATTTTTATTGTTCACATAGATTAAATACTAGTATATAGTTAGAATTTTGTTTCTAGTCTTAAGTGATATCTACTCAAATTTCAAATAAAAGCTTATTTGTGTCATATTAAAAAGATTTTATATGAAATACTTAAAAATTGTATAAGGCTGAATAGAGGTTACAAACCAGTCAGAGTTATTGATATTGGAAGAAGGCAGTGACGGTTCCTAACAGGAATTTTTGGGAGGCTCGAGTGTCAAACTTTTTGCATTTTAATTAATTATTAAAAATATCCTTTTTGTTGGTTAAATTGTCCTTACAGTACGTCTGTCCCCACGGAAAAAATTAGGTTCAAGCTTGAAATATAGATAAGAGTCATTAGTGCAGTAACCCTATGCCTAACCATCTTTATTCCTGCAAAATGCTACATTAATGTATTTAACATAAAAATACGGTCTTATAACATTATACGAGTAATTCAAGCTCATCGAAAGGTAATGTTGCGTTATCAACTGTTACCTCACCGGGTTTGAACCCTCCTTGGACTTTTTGAAAAAAAAAAAAATACATATTTAGCGGTGAGCATTTTTTTCCCCCATAACTGTTTTCTTTCTCCAATTTTTCAATGTCAGAGTACACAATCTACATCGACATATGGCACTTATGTACTTACGAAATTGTTAGTAAGAGGTTTTCTTGCCCCTATCATAAACATTAACCAAAATCTAAAATCAGTTACATGAACACAAGCCACATGACACACGGCAATAGAAAGAGAAACTTAACAATAGTAACTACGGCCTACTGATATAACCAAAGATCCTACACATGCGATATGCAGTGGTCGAATTGGGCCGGTATGGCATGCCGGAAATAAAATAAGATGTCAAAATTTTGCACACCTCTGCTCCCTCTTACTTATTTATCCGATTCCACAATCTTTCTCGTTATCATAACTCAAATACTCGTAATTGATTAAATGGCGATCTTACTCGTGTTAATCGTGTAAGCATGTGCGGCTTACAGCTGTTTCGGTGCTTCTTCACACCATCCTCAGAGATCGCCATTTAATCAATTATTTATATTCAAGTGTTAAAAGTAGTGTACAAAAGATTCAACATGGATTAAATACTCGGTCACAATATGATAACACGCTAGAAATACCACTCCATACATCATCTCTTTATTCTTCTTCTTTCACTGTTGCTACTTCTCGTCACTGGAATTCTCTGCCGCCTGAAGTCAAGGCTGCCGAACTTTAATTTCTTTTAAATGTAAATTAGAAAAATATCTTATGATGAATTGCCAAACCTAATTCCTTGCAAATATTTAATCCAATGTATTCCACTGTATTTATTTTTATTTTTTGTTTCTTATTTTTATTGTGTAACCATGTAAATCGTGTTTATTTATCACTTAACACCAATAGGCCTATCTATTCCACTGTGTTGTTTTTTATTATTTATTAGTAGGCCTATATATTTTTATTTTTTTATTATCCAATTTAATAAACCCTATTTCACCCTGAGGTATATTAGGGTTATAGTTGGTATCAAAATACATATTTTATAAGCAATAAACAGTAATAAAATTATAATACAAAATTGTGGTCAAGGTTACAATTCACATGAATTATGTACAAGGATGCACCTTAATGAAAGAATGGATCGTTTCATAAAGCCTCAAGGCATGTCTCTATATTTATATCTAATGGTTATAGGAAGATATATATATATATATATATATATATATATATATATATATATATATATAATGAAGCGTCCAATTCCAAAACTGTCTAAATCCATTTTTTTTTTAAATTGAGATAATGGCAGTTTCGTCATCTACCTAAATGTCTCTAGCAATTTTCTAATGAATGTTGTGCCTAAATTCCCTCTTTTCTTCCATAAATGAGCTTCAAATATGACGAACACTGCAAACAATTAGGAAAAAGTTATCAGTTTTTGGCGTTTCCTGAAAATTGTTAAGAATGGATGTAGACAGTTTTGGAATTGGAGGCTTCATATTTATATATATATATATATATATATATATATATATATATATATATATATAATAGCTATTAAACATGTTATTTTAGAAGCAATAAATAGCTATACTAAGAGATGGCTTAAAATTTACGAATTAAATAATACATTATTTAGTAACAACAATTGGCAATAATCAGGTATTACAAGAAATGGCTCAAAATTAGAAATCAAATGCCTAATTAAAATTCGAAATTGAAGACTTACAGTTTCATTATAGTTGATTAGAACTAATGCGATTTTTTCCCCCCGGAATAATTTAACATTTTACAGTTTCACGAATATTCTATTCAAGAAGGACATGACATACTTATATGATTTGGAGTTGGTAAGTATATTGGTTAACGGTTTGGTAAATGTATAATTTAAAGTGTTCAGTAACAACTCAAGCTCGTATCTTTCACGGCAAAAGACTGGACAATCATATAAGTTAATACATGTTTGACATCTTGAGATTCCTCCCCACAAATTCAAGTTGCATCGTCTTTAATATGGACTCTATTTAAGTATTCCCCGAATTTTCCATGCCCAGTCAAAAACTGTGTCAGTACGAAATTTGGCGTTATTACTTTACATTTATTACGATCATAGACCGTTGGAAAATACAGCTCTTTTGTAAGAATTCCCTTATCACTATTGACCCATCTTTCGTTCCATTCTTGCATATAATGTTCTTTGGCTACTTTTTTATATATGATATCGGACATAAATTGTACGACAATGGCACATCAGAGTTGGCTGCCATCTTTGCTAATTCATCGGCTCTCTCATTTCCAACTATCCCAGTATGCCCTCTGACCCAAGTTATACAAATATGAACGGCACTTTTCATTATTAAAGTTCTTATCTCTGAGGCTATAATGTTAGTGTTATATTTATCATTAATTGATATTACTGCTGACTGCGAGTCACTGTGAACGCAAGCGCTGTAACCAGACTGACTGATTGCTTCTTTATTTTTTTATTGTGTACATTTTATTCAATTGTCGGTTTCTGGTTTAATTATGTAAATCCTACTTACTTGTAATCTAATACTAATATGTATTCAAATATGTTTATTTTTATTTTTACTGTGTACATTTTTATTGAATTATCGGCTTCTGTTTTTATGTGATTCGTATTTGGTTCTAACAACATTAATATGTATTCCACTATGTTTGTTTTTATTTTATGAGGTAAATTTTTATGTAACTACTTTTTGATCTCATTATGTACGTAAATCGTATATGTAATTACTTAAATCCAGTGGCGTGTGGTGATAAATAATCCTGGTGGTGCACAAATATTTGTTATGATTATGATTATCATATTATTATTATTACACCCTATTATTATTATTATTATTATTATTATTATTATTATTATTATTGGTAATAACTACTACATAACTATTAACATATGTTACGTAGGTATAAGTTTACATAATTTTGTTAGTCAAGAAATTGCAGTTAATCAGTTTCCTATGCAGGTCCAGTAATAGCAAAGTAAAGTGTTCAATTTCTATGCAGCACACCATAAATAATATTGTTTTCGCTATGTTACGTTTTATAACACAGTTCACACGTTCACAAGCATTCGATACGTGTGTCGTCTCATCAGCCTTAACTGCTAAAAGTCAGCAGCATTCTTTATTTCTTTGAAATCTCATCATGGCATACAGTACATCCAAAATGGCTCCAAGGATTTCGCGCTGTATAGTGTTTGATGTGCTTTTAAACACTGTTCCTCTTTCCAAATGTTCCTTAAGAGTGCGTCTAATTCAGAACTAAAATTGACGAGGCCAAGAAAAATACTAGCGTTTAAAGATGAGTTTCCGTCTTCGTGACCTCTTAAAGCCAACTCAGAAGCTCCACAAAACCGCACGCACTTATCTGTTCTTGGTAACTTTATCATTGTGAAGTTCGACAGTCTCATTGAATCCAATTGTGTCTGTATGTTTGTTTGACCCAAAATTGCTAATTTAACATTATTGTTGAGTGTGCAGCGAAGAATCGTGTTTTTATTTCTTTCATTCATGTGCTTCAAACCAATCATACCTACAGAACGATAATCAAAATTATTTAGTTACTACGCACAGTCCTAAATTCAAACAGAAAAATAAATAACATTCGTAACACGTAGCCTACTTGTTTTTGTCAATGAATGTTCGCCGCCGAACAATAGGCAAGGAAAACAAAATACAGCATCTTTTATATTGCAGCCACATATTGTATTTTTCGTAAGTCCGAATGTTGAATTTTCTTGTCACTTCTCTATTTACTGTTCTTCGTCACTTATAATTTTAATTCCCATGTACGTCTACCCATCTTCTTTATTTTTATCTTTTCGTGTAAAGTTCTTACAGAAAATTACATATTTAAAAGATTTTGCACACTATTCATTGCAATATTTATGATAGAACGGGCCAACAGCTACCGCAGACAGCTTGAGAACACATCTGAAAGTGCTTCTAACCCCGCCTACGCACACTGTACTGGCTCCCTCCCATGCTCCAAAGCCTGCCAGTGAAACACTACTACTGCGCATACTCCAATGGAACAGTGTGCCGCAAGTGTCGAGCGGTAAACGTAAGTCCCAGGCGTCAACAAGACCAGTACACGTGCAGTGTTATTTTTACATAGTACCGTATTATAATAAAGAATTATGTCGCTCACATAGTCTATTGCAGCTCATTGATATAACTTTAAAAACATGTGTTATTTGAAGAGGTGGTGCACTGCTCCTGTGCTCCTTAAGAGAAATCGCCACTGCTTAAATCCGATCCAGTTGTACATATATTCAACTATGTAAGCAAATTTTAATCCTGGTTGAGTGTAAGAGAAGGCCTTACAGCCTTAACTCTGCCAGGTTAAATAAAGCCATTATTATTATTATTATTATTATTATTATTATTATTATTATTATTATTGTCATCATTATTATGAAAAGCATACCGGCAGTGAGAATTTAAAATTGACTCAGTAGTGTCGTCATACTCTGTACATTCTAGTAGACATTATTGCAGTAGTGCGTGATGTCTTCTATTATAATTATGTTATGGGAATGTACGCTGGTTCGAGTCCTCGCGGGGAAATTCATGTTCCCATGAAAATTCGGGTTGTGAATGGGATAGGTTCCCACCCAGCATCGTGAGGAAAGTAGAGATTCCATCTTGAATCTTGCGTACACTACTTTTAACACTTAAATATAATTAATTGATTAAATGGCAAACTTACTAGTGTTAATTATATAAGCACGTGTGGCTTACAGCTGTTTCGGTGTATACTGTGCACCATCATCAGAGCCTACTAGATCTCGGCGTCATCTCGACTTCGCTGCCTGTTGTAGGGGTGCGTCTGCGTGTTGAAACGCACCCCTACAACAGGCAGCGAAGTCGAGATGACGCCGAGATCTAGTAGGCTCTGATGATGGTGCACAGTATACACCGAAACAGCTGTAAGCCACACGTGCTTATATAATTAACACTAGTAAGTTTGCCATTTAATCAATCGTCTTAAAAGTAGAGAGCTACAATGAGTAGCAAACAGCTTCCACGGTGTTGTACGTTATTTAGTTCGCGTGCGGGAGCAATGTCTTATTTAATAAATCCCCAAAATAAGTATCACAAGGCAAGTCTGTGCATACCGGTAGTAATTATTTTCCAATTCAACCTCTGGCGCTATGACCACAGATGTTAAAGCGTATAAATAAACTTAACAAAAATAAATATTTTGCATGATCGTATTTTTTGTTGTGTTTACCGCTGACAGGACTTATAATACAATAGAACCCCAATTATCCGTCACCCTACAAACCGATTGGCGGATTATCCGACTGCCTATTTCTCGCTCTTTTTTTTCTTCAGAAATAAATAACTTATATGAAGTACTATTTTGTATATCATATTAGTAGGTTCTACATATGTTTTTGCTAGAGAGCGTTATTACAAGCCTTATCATTACACAGCATTGTCTACTGTTCGAATTGCCGTTCTATAATATAACTTGTATATAAAATGTCTTCCACGGGTGTTAACAGAAAACGTGTTGTGCTAAGTATCGAAAAAAATGGAAATAATTGAATGGTTTGAGAAAGAGAAACTGTGGCTCATCTCGCATCAGAATACGAGATTGGAGTTACAACTGCGCGATTTAAAAGAATAAAGTGTAAAAAAGTATGTAAATCTACAAAATGAGACCACCTTTATTCCTATCTTTCCTGAGACAGTCAATACAAAGGGCTTTCTTGTCCCCTAAAAACCCGTAGTTGACAACCAGATTTAAATTAGTGAACTTCTGATCCACTAAATAGCGAGTTAAATACAAGACCATGGAGGAAATTACAAAATCTTTCATGGTACGGATTATCCGATTTTTCAATTAACCGTTAAGTCCATCCCCTTCATTACAATGGATAATAGAGGTTCTACTGTACTTAGATTTACAAAACACGGACTGATTGCTAGAGAAACACAATATTATTGCTACAATTCATAACAGCCTCTAATTTCATAGGAGCGACTGTAGTAAATTTTCTACCTACAAGTAAGGAAGATAGATGTGCTAAATTAAAATCACAATATAAATAATTCTTCTTTATTAAATCTCAAAATAGCTTCCATTCCAAACTTAAAATGTTGATGCAAACAGGTTATGTTAACATGTAAAACCAACGAGTTAGAAAGAGAAAGATATAGAGTGGTCATTGCGCCGCCATGTTTGAAGAAAATTGAACGACCGTCGGTAATGAACTTATGCGCCCAAAACAAAGTGGGCGTGGTGATAACTGACATTAGAATCGTCAGCTGTCTTAATTTCGTTTGCATAAATCAGTTAAACTGAAGTGGAAAAACCTAGTATTTCGTCAAATACGTGCTAGGAACTTAATCTAAACTTATGTACGCTAAATTTAAAACACTTGAGCTATTCCTAGAAGGAATGCTTAAAAGAATAACCTAAGCAAAATTGTCATGTAGTATGACAAGAAGTCCTAGCAAATATACTGAAGAAAATGTTAATATTCCTAGGTTCTTTTAAATGCGACCTGCAAGATTGCCTATAAAATGAATGAGTATGATTGGGATGATTTTATTAAATTGTTTTCCCAGTCTCTACACGTTGCAAAATTATTTACTATACCATAAGACATAGAATAAAAGTAGGCCTTAACTGTAGTAAACAACCTTTACCTCCAAGCTTGTAACGTGGGTGAAACATGACAAAACACGCTTTCAGTTTTTTTGTTACAGTAAAGTATAATTATTATCGAAATGTGAACGTGAGGCCAACAGCCGGCTGGTCTGTCTGAGCCTTTCAAGGGGTGTGGCATCACAGATAATTATTAGTGTATAATTGAGCACCCACGTAAAATAATGGGGTAAGTAGTTACGAAATATATTCATACTTACCCCATTATTGCACGTGGGTGCTCAATTATGTTCTTTCATGTCCTTCCAGTCAAAATACTAACAACAATACGACCTACCCCAGAGTTTTGCGTTATTTTGGATGCGAGTGTCGAAATACAATTTTAATATTTGATTGCTATTACTAGGTTTGAAACGGAATTGTAGCGGTTTTATCCGTATTTAGTTTAACTTTATTACTAGTGAACCATTTATTTGATTAATCGTTTGTCTTCGAAATATGCCTACTTCTTATAAGCTACAGCTCATCGTCTTCTTGTATAAGCAGTAAGGACAGAAGGAGCAGAAATAAAGGATGCCGGTGTCGAAATACAGTTTTAATATTGTATTGCTATTTGTTTTCACTGGGTCTGAAACGGAATTGTATTGGTTTTATCCGTATTTAGTTTAAATACATTACCAGTGAACCATTTATTTTGTTTATGCCGGGCGCTGTTACAAATTTATGCATGAAAAAAAAAATGCTGCTAATTAACAAAATTATGGACTTAACTTCATAAAATTTACATGAAATATGATATATCAGTTGTCTTTTTCCTTTTGACATTGCAGTTATATGCAGCACACACAACAGCATGTTTTTTCTTCGTTTTTTTGTACTTCTTACCTCCGTTATACAACATTGTAAGCAGACGAATTTTTACAAAGGTGGGCGCTTAGCTCAGATCTGCCGTGTTTCGCGGTGGCACCGCAAAGAGCGCTGTACAGGACAACATGGCCACTCGTTGTGTAAAACTCCGTTCACATTAAAATAACACAGTTTTGTAATTATTTCTGCAACATATTATGCAGTAAGAAGTCAACATATCTTATACACACATTACACTAAATAAAATTGAGCACCGACACGCATTAAAGTAATATATTTCACTCAGCTCCGTATACTCAAATAGAAAAGGCCGACCCATCGAGTGACGTCACACATCCTGCATTACGGCCTGGTTTAGATCACGATGGCAGTGGCATAAGTAACAATTTTCGTTACAGTGGAGGCAGATGAGTTAAGGTTGGTAGCGCAAAAAGCGCTAGAAATATGTTGGCACTCCTTCAGATGTTACAGCATAGCGGGACAAATACTGCAGTAGAGCCATATATGGTATCTGTCAACGAGTTAGAAATCTAACTCGTTGGTATTTGTAGTGTTAGTTACCTTCAAAGCACATAAAGTATAGCCAAATTTAATTTAAATATTAATTTCATTTGTTACAAATATTTTCAAAGAAAGGGACTTACATTTACAAACACAAATATATTATATGAAGTATAATAAGTTTTTTAATTGACCACCTATGCATGGCGCGTCAGCTACTATGGGTATTTGCGCCCTTATCTAAAATCCTTCACTAAACAGGCCGTGAAGTGAGATGTACTGCCTGATTCAATTCCAAACCCTCTCTGTTATCCTGGACTTTCCTAATGCCATATTCTAGTATAAATTGTTTGGAAGTTTTCTTAACACTAAGTCCAGGATAACAGAGAGGGTTTGGATCAGGAGCGTATTTTGCGGACTACCGGGGCTACCGGCGGTAGCCCAAGGACATTACAAAAGAAAAAGTTTATGATATAACATAATGTAATAATTTTGTATTATTAGTTTTACCATAGCAATTAAAATTAAAGTAATTGTTAGATTTATATGCGCTCTCTGCTCTCGAAAAGAAACAAGTTGTCAAGCACAGTCTAATACAAAGACGTTGTAGTTATATATCTAGACACACAATTGGCGCTGGTGTCGTGTACAAATTTGAAACCTCTCGCGCAGGTTCGCGCGACGCCATGTTTGGGGAGCACGAATGATTGTTTCTATAAAGCATTCGGAGTTTAGAAAATACAATTGAGTATATAGGCGTTTTCTTAGTGGATTTCCTCCTTCACTGTAATATAGCTAAACTTATTTACGTATTTTCTAACGTATAATATAAAATAACAGAAGTAAATCTAAATATTGTAACTAAGCATTGTTTTAAATACAAACGCCTTATATTGCTCATAAATAGACATTAGTTTATTTCTATTTCCTATGTCCGAATACATGGAATATTTTTACTTATGTTATTTTATATACGTTAGAAAATACGTAAATCATTTATTTAAATTATGTTACAAAGAGAGGGATGTCCGCTAAAAATGTCTATAATTATACCCAATGGTATTTTCCAAACACCTAACGCACTGTAATAATAATCCTAAGTGTTTTGAGAATCAGAGGCGATATGACTCTTCTACTGCAGACATTGATTGCAATTCCCTTATTCTTACATCATTCTCAATGACACAATATTGTCAAAATGTGATTGTGTTCATTGCTGGCTTAGTTGTTAAATAATTAAGAAAAATAGGGTGTAATAAACCTAAAGACTCAATTTATGGTACGTAGCCTACCAGCAGTAAACAAAATCTCTTGTATTTTTTTAACGAAAGAATAATGGGAGTCTTGTCATCCCATCATCTAAGATTATAGAAATATGCCGCTTAAGTGAAAGAGCGATTATACAGATGTTGACAGTTCAATGGCATATTACCACCCACTCTTACATCGTGTGAAAACAATGTGCTCCAGAAGTAGAACACTTGTACAATATTTCTACACTTATAGGAACATATTTTAGAAAATGGATCCCAGATTCCTCCCGAGAATCATATTTTAAACTTATTAAACTGACCATAAAAGTACATCAAGATCTACTGACGTAGCTCAGTGGGCTAAGGACTGTCGGTCTGGAGTCGCGCTCGGTCACGGGTTCGATACCCGCTGATTTCCTGGTTGGGTTTTTTCTTATATCCCCAACCGTAAGGTGAATATCAGGTAATCTGTGGCGGATCCTTGGCCTCGTCTCGCCAAATATCATCTCGCTATCATCAATTCCATCGATGCTAAATAATCTAGTAGTTGGTACAGCATCATTAAATAACCAAATAAAAGAAAGTACTACATAAAGAGCAGATGTTAGCACACAGCTTAAGGTTACCAGTACAACACGACTTTACATAAAAATGTTGTAAGACAATATTTAACGGAGTCAATAATAATAACAATAATAATAATAATAATAATAATAATAATAATAATAATAATAATAATAATAATAATAATAATAACAATAAATCAATAGGCAAGATGTTCTGTACACTAGGCATGAGTTCTATTACCGTATATGACTAACTGACTAATTCATGCATGTGACGTTTATTTCATACTACAGCTGTGATAATGAGGTATTGCACGGTAGACCTACTTAAATTTCAAACTAAAACATTAGGTACATGTTTCTATTTTACAGGTGTAGGTCTATATTATGTGATATGGAAGCGAAATTGTTCATTTCTCGTCCACATCAAAGTAACGTCTTACACAGGCAGTGTTTTGTTAATAATAGTTAATACTAATAATTTTCTTTTCATCTGAACTATTACTACAATATACATTTGTATTTCTGTTGTCAAATAACTATACAACATCTTTAGTTACGGTATCAAATTGTTACAGTTTTCTTTCGTTTCATGTCAAACTAAAGGTAACTAAGCTTGATTATGTCTTTAACGTGGTCGCTTTAAATGTTAATAAGATTTTTTTTTCATTTATCCATTCAGATTGATTTATAAGAGACACCAAACATACATATTAAACATTCAGCATTGTATCACAGTCTACTATATACAGTCGCGAAGCTTGAGGTGTTTTTTTGCAAATCTCGTGATAAAGCGCTCCAAGCGGTTAGCAACTAGAAACAATAGACTGTCCATGGTCGACTTTGGACTGTGTCGTATTTCTATCGAGTGCTAGCTCGTTGCGTATTTCACATTGATGCTTGTGAAATGTTCGTTATTGGTTATAATGAAAATGTTAATGGCTAAAATATAATAATTGGAATAATAATATGGGACAAGGAGGAGACGTTTGTAGTGCTATAAACTGTAGCAACAGTAAGAGAAAGAGGCCAGAGTTATCCTTTTTCCGATTTCCGAAAGATTCAGAAAGGTTCCTGGGTTTCCACAAGAATACTGTGCAGAAACAAAACTGTTAATTTGAAGTTCTTTGTGACTGATAGAATACATTATATCCTTAAATTTCACAATGAAATGTTTCAGTCTAACCGAAAGGACATTAGATACCGGTTAAAGTTCTGTCACTTAGGCTGCTAAATTTCCAGAGAAATAAAGGTTAGGTCTACTTTTTTTTCAGAGGATATATTTTTAATTGTAGCTATTAATTTTGTTATTATTTTTATGTGTTATTTTACTAAAGACGTAGAAAAATTAAGTTTGTTTTAATGAAATTTATTGATCACGTTTTATTTTCAATTCTGGTGGGATTATTATTGCTTAGGCCTACTTTTTTCTTCAAAGCATATGTTTTTAATTATAGCTGTTAATTTTGTTGTTATTTTTATTTGTTGCTTTACTAGAGACGTAGAAAAAGTCAGTTACAATAAAATTTATTGATCACGTTTTATTTCCAATTCTGGTGTGATTATTATTGCGTAACCTCATCCCACTTTGTTAACTACGTAAGCCTACACTACAAGTACCGGTACACGTAAGTTACTCCATTAATTCATATTTCCATTATTATTGTTGTAAGGAGAAATGCAAATTAATATTTATTGGTTTCATAGTTAATTATCGCTATAATCTTGAATGATTGAAGCTATTATAGTACATTTCAGTTCGTTTTGCACAAACAAAAATTATATTAACTTATTTCTTCCAGGTATCTTCGAGTTTATGGTGGAATTAATATACTTCATTAAAACAATAAATTAACTTTATGCATTTAATATTTCAATAATGGAAGGAAGGTGTTAATTTTTCCAAAAGAGCACGACAACGAAAGTGTAACATATTTTGTCGGCTGCTAGGCGAGAGATCTGCGATGATGAGGCGATAGTAGCGATCCTAGTGGTGGGCAACTACCCATGTTTGCATTTTTACTACATATTGAGCTTCGCGACTGTATATAGTAGACTGTGATTGTATAGTGCAGCCGTCTGCTAGCCGGTGCTTCTCCCAACGCATGGCGGCGGACGCAAGCTTCAATTTGTCCCTACTCTAAACTTCTGTGCAGCCTCGGGTGTAGGGGCTCGGTCTAATATATACAGTCGCGCAACTTCAACACTTTTTTTGCCAACATTCACGACACTAGCGCTCAAGCGGCAGGCAAGGCACTGGTCATAGGGTTGATACAGCCAGCACGTGCTTTAAAGGTATGCGAGATGTTATAATAACGTTTTAATCATGCGTCGGAATAAAGGCAATGTGTGCAATGACGAAAATTGCAGTAACAACAAGTTTAAATCTCCGAATTTGTCGTTCTTCAGATTCCCTAAAGACCAAGAGAAAATCATAACTCAGTCATAAACCTATAATCCACGCTGTAGGTAGCCTACGTATTGTGTTCTATAAAACATTTATTAGTTATCAGTTACCTATTTGTATGTCAGGAAGGAGAGTTTAAATAAAAACAAAGTAAATACCTGTTACAGTATATTATTGTTTTGCAGAGATCATGTGTAAATGTGTAACCATTCCGATTTTGGATAATGTATCTACAGTTTTTAATGCAAGTAATTCCATAATTTTTGTATTCGTGTTTTTTTCTTTATATTTTTGAAAAGTCGAATGTTATATTGCATTCAAGTAGGGATTATGGTGTTAATTTTTTCAAGAATTCATGGCGTATTATAATCCTTTTGCAAAATATTCACTTCTTGAATAAATCCAGACTGTGTCGATAAATTTCTGATGTGTTGATGTAGATTCATGTAGCAGACGTATTAAGTTCTCAAGAAATAAAAGTGCCTTTTTTAATTTAATATAAAAAGCAATCTTTTCTGTAATAATTTTCATGACTGTTATTGGTGTTGATTTTACATTACCAGTGATTATTTGAGCCGTTCAGAGCAGAAGTGGTATAAGTCAAAATTAGGTAATGAGGTTTAAAGTAAAAATTCTGTAAAATACAGCGCAAAGTAGCAATTAATATATCCTTCGTGCTATTCACTGATTACTAATAGTTTAAATAAATTCAATATTAACTGCTACTTTGCGCTGTATTTTACACAATGTTTACTTTAACCCTCATTACCCATTTTTGACTTACACCACTTCTACTCTGAAAATAAAATTAGGCCTACATTTTCTGAGTTAATTGAAGTTACAATTTTTTCAACAAAGTTGTGTGTTCATTTATTTGTTCTCATCTACGTCATAATAACAGTAAGTGCACGAAAATTACGTATTATATAGGTAGGGTAAGTTAAAATTAAGCTAATGTGTGAAAACTGGAAATGTAATGTAAAATGCGGTAAACATTCCATAAAAATTTAAACCATAATATCAGCACTATTAGCGACTCAAAATAATAATAAAAAAATTGAAAAATAATGAACTTCATAAATCAATGTCTGTCAAATTAAGGTTTAAATCTTCCCCCTTTTTATTTTTAAGTTTACCTCAGCGGCCGAGTTTACCCCAATTTGCGGTATGGAAAATAGTTAATTTCTCAGGAAATAGGGAGAGGAGTTCAACACGCGACGTACCCTACGAGATATGCCCTACAATTTTGACTCTTCTCACAGGAAATATACAGTTCCAATGGTTTATAAATATATTGTGACAGCGACGTGAGATTCGAACTCACGACCAGCGTCCCGCAAGAGAGAAGATCGCGCGGAGCACTTGGGATGGCGCGCGGCGGAGAGGGGAAAAGGGCCAACGCGGCGAGAGAGTGGAGCGGGAGTGCGCGCGCATCTGGTGCTGGTAGAGAGGAGAGGGCTCGGGATTTTTCTGGAGTGCCATCTCTAGAGACGCGTGGAGCCTTCGAGGCTACGTCGCTGTTGCTATAAATTACGGACGCGAAGGAACGACAGCAGTTTTTCCAGTTTGCGGTTTTCAGTTATTAAGTCAGTGAGTAAGCCAGAGCAAGCAAGCCAGCCGGAGTTCGACTCGAGTGTGCGTCCGCATCTGCGTCAGCATCCGAAGGCCTGAGTTCGAGTGCAGTGGCCCGCAATTGGAGGGACCTGAGTTCGAGTGCAGTGGACCGCAGTTGGAGGGACCCGAGTTCGAGTACAGTGAACTGTCTCTGAAGGTCTGTGGTTCGAGATACTGTGAACTCGAGTGACTGAGATAGAAGAACTGTGAACTGAGAACTGGTAGTTCTGATTTGTAAATAGTGCTTTGTAAATATTAGTTAAGATTAACAGTACATTGTTGTTACTAATAAAATTCACATTGGTGTCAGAACCGGGACATTATCGACAATGGAGAACCTACAGCAGATCCTGCAAGCCATCGCGGAAATGAAAGCAGAAATGAAAGACGAAATGAACAAGCACATCAGTGAGTTGAAGAACGATATAAGTGAAGTGAAAACGGAGATGAAAAGTGACATAAGTGAAGTGAAAGGCGACATAAGTGAAGTGAAAGGCGACATAAGTGAAGTGAAAACGGAGATGAAAGGCGACATAAGCGGAGTGAAAGATGACGTCACTACGCAAATTGAAAGCGTTTCAGCCCACGTAGATGGAATTGTCGCCATCGTGAAAGACGAACTCAAAGCCGACCTTGACAACCTAAACAAGAATTTTACAACTATAAACGAGACAGTAACCGAATTGAGACAGGAGGTAGACCATTTCGACGGCAAAATCCGCGATCTCGAGCGTCGTCAAGAGCAGACGAGCGAGTTGCTGGACAAGACGAGTGAGGTGATGGAAAAACACGCCGAGGAAAACAAGCACATACTCACGTTGATGGACAGACATGCTGAAGAAAACAAGCACATCCCCGCGTTGGTGGATCGCCAGGCTAGAGAACAGAAACAGATAGTTGCCGAGGAGGTTCGACGTGCCATGCAAGAAACGGCCACAGAGTTGAGGACTCCATATAGTGGCCCTGCGGAATCATCGCCTTCAGCCAGACATCACAACGTCAAGACGCCAAAGTTCGACGGTACGACGTCTTGGGCGATATTCCGTCGCCAGTTCGAGGCCACCGCAGCACATAATGGGTGGACACCAGCGGAGAAGACTACTCAGCTGCTGACCGCGCTTCAAGGACAGGCGTCGGAGATTCTTCACAGCGTTCCAGAAGATGGGACAGCCGCTGAGATAATAGCGGCCCTGGAGGGACGTTATGGTGACCATCAACTTGCTGCAGCATTTAGGACCCAACTAAAAACGAGGGTCCAACAGTCAGGCGAGTCCCTACAAGAATTCGCGATGGCGGTGGAACAACTGGCCCACAAGGCCCTCAGGGGCCTACCTAATGATTTCATCGCTGGAGAGGCGGCCTACACCTTCGGCAGCGGAGTTCGAGACCCGGAAATAAGACAACAGCTACTCTTAGCAGAGCATCGCACCATCAACGCAGCTCTGGCGGCGGCCCTCAGGATGGAGGCAGCCAAGTTGACTGCGAACGTCTCGGCATCGCACCGGATTAGGAGCGTCGCGGCGGCCGACGTCGAGGAGCGTCAACCGAAATCACCGAGCGACGAAGACGAGGCGTGCCTACCTGCTGGTCCTGCGGCGAGCCTGGACACCTGAGGAGGGACTGTGACCGATCTGGTCACAAACAGGAGAACTAAAAGGGGCCGATGCGATGAGGGGCACGTCGGCGCCGTCATCACCATCCCCTCGGCTGATCTTGAAGACGGTTAACAGAAGATGCGACGATGGGCTGATTGCTGACGGATGGATAAGAGGCCGCCCATGCAGAGTACTGGTAGACACGGGGGCGTCGCTCACCATCGCCAGACCGAAAGTCGTGCGTGGCCTACCTGGGAGGACGCCGCTGCGCCGGTATGAGCTACGTACTGCCTCAGGCGAGAACCTGCCCATCCAAAAGGAGGTTTTCCTGGATCTGACATTGGGAAAGAGGAGACTGGAGATGTGGGTGTTCGTCGCCAACATCACTGAAGACGTCATCCTGGGACTCGACGCCATGCGGATCTTCGATGCAACGGTGGACGTCAGGCGCCGTATCCTGCGTTTTGGTCAGGATGAAGTGTTCCTGAGGGACGTCGAAGACCAACACATGGCCAGCAGACTCACCTTGGAGAATCAAGTGACAATCCCAGCAGGCTGCGAGATTGTGGTGACGGCAAGACTGGACGGACAACCTAAGAGAAACCTGCTCCTCGATTCGCAAACAACTCCGATAGATGGGGTTTATGTGGCCAGATCCCTACTCCCGAATCAGAAGGTGGTACCGGTGAGGGTCCTGAATGTCACCAATCGGGACAAGGAGGTGCCTAGTGGAACTGTACTAGGTAACGTCGAGCCGGTGGTGTCTGTGACGTCTCTGGCAGAAAACGAGGAGTGTCACCGACCACGTCCAGATCAAGACCCATCACTGAAAGAGCTGGCTCGAGAATTGCCGGCGAATTTAAGCAAAAGAGAAAGAAGACAAGTCCACGATCTACTGACAGAATTTCGGGACGTGTTCAGTCTGTCTGAAAATGACTACGGGAGAACGGAGAAAGTTCAGCACCGCATCGACACCGGAAATGCTCGCCCAATCAGACAACCTCCTCGACGCGTCCCTCTAGCTAAACAGAGGGAGATTGACAACCAACTGGAGGACATGAAAGCAAGAGGGGTCATCGAGGAATCCGACAGCCCTTGGTCATCACCTGTGGTGCTGGTGAAGAAGAAGAATGGGGACCTGCGCTTCTGCGTGGACTACAGAAGACTGAATGACGTCACCAAGAAGGACTGCTTTCCCCTTCCACGAATTGACGACACCTTGGACACCCTGGCCGGAGCAGAGTGGTTCTCGACGTTGGATCTCAAGTCAGGATACTGGCAGGTGGCGCTACATCCGGAGGATAAGGAGAAAACGGCATTCTCTACAGGCCAGGGACTATGGCAGTTCACCGTTATGCCGTTCGGCCTCTGCAACGCCCCGGCTACATTCCAGAGACTAATGGAATCCGTAATGAGAGGCCTGACATACGACACCTGTTTGCTGTACCTTGATGACGTCATCGTGGTGGGCAAGACTTTCGGCGAACAGCTGTTGAACCTGAGGAAAGTGTTCGAGAGACTGCGACAAGCCAGACTGAAGTTGAACCCGAAGAAATGTCATCTATTCCAGAAGAAGGTCAACTACTTGGGACACGTAGTAGGGACCAACGGAGTGGCCACGGACCCGGAGAAGCTACAAGCCGTCAGAGGATGGCCGAGACCGAGGGACAAGCAGGAGCTGCGCCGCTTTCTCGGCCTCTGTACTTATTACAGAAGGTTCGTAGCTGGGTACGCCAACATCGCTAAGCCTCTAACCCAGCTGACCGAGGAGAAACGACAATTCCAGTGGACAGACGAGGCGGAGTCATCTTTCCAGTCGCTGAAAGAGGCGCTCTGCACTGCTCCTGTACTGGGATATCCCATCCCTGGAAGGAAGTTCACGCTCGACACGGACGCTAGCAACGTAGGCATCGGCGGAGTACTCTCTCAGGAACAGGACGGGCAAGAGAGGGTGATTGCCTACTTCAGCCGAACACTATCCAAGGCTGAGAGAAACTACTGTGTGACGCGTAGAGAACTTCTTGCCATTGTGGAAGCCCTGAAGCACTTCCACAAATATTTGTATGGCCAGGAATTCCATCTAAGGACAGACCATTCTGCACTCACCTGGCTATTGGGCTTCAAGAATCTGGAGGGGCAGACCGCCCGTTGGGTTCAACGTCTGCAGGAATACAACTTCACCTCTGAACACCGACAAGGGAAGAAACATTCCAACGCTGATGCCCTGTCACGGCGTCCGTGCCCGGATGGCTGCAAACACTGCCTGAAAGTAGAAGAGCGGGATGGCGCCCACGCAGTAAGAGCAATTGCCGCCCAGCCGAGCCCAGGATGGGATAACGCCGCCATAAGGAGGGAGCAGCTGGAGGACTCAAACATTGGACAGCTACTGCGTGATGTGGATTCCGGCCAGAGACCAGTATGGGCCGATATCGCCAACCGTAGCACCACTTACAAGAGCTACTGGGCCCAGTGGGAATCCTTCACTGTCAAGGACGGTATCCTGAAGAGGATTTGGGAGTCGGCCGATGGAAGGACCCGCATAGAACAACTTGTCCTGCCCAGGAGCAAGGTGAAGGAAGTGCTGGAGGAGACTCATGCTGGAGTGACTGGAGGCCACCTGGGAGCCAACAGGACGCTGGACAAGTTAAGGCAGAGGTTCTATTGGTTGCATCAGAGAACTGACACGGAACAATGGTGCCGAAGATGCGACACCTGTGCAGCCAGTCGCGGACCAAGGACACGCAGCAGGGGAGCCATGCAGCAGTACAACGTGGGAGCTCCTTTTGAGAGGATCGCCATCGACGTTGCTGGACCGTTCCCGGTCACGGATCGCGGGAACCGCTACCTGCTAGTCGCCATGGATTACTTCACAAAATGGCCAGAGGTGTACGCGATTCCCAACCAAGAGGCTTCGACGGTGGCCGACGCGCTGCTTGACAACTTCATCTGCCGATTCGGGGTGCCCCGGGAATTGCATAGCGATCAGGGGCGCAACTTCGAATCCAACCTGATGGGAGAATTGTTCGAGCGTCTGGGGGTGCATAAAACCAGGACCACTCCCCTCCACCCACAGTCCGATGGTATGGTGGAACGCTACATCAAAACCTTGGAAGAGCATCTGCGGAAGGTGGTGTCCAACCATCAACGAGACTGGGATGCCAGAGTCCCACTGTTCCTCTTGGCCTACAGAGCTTCGGTCCACGATACAACAGGGATGACACCGGCAAACATGGTCTTCGGGAGAGAGCTGCGCCTGCCCTGTGATCTGCTGTTTGGCACGCCACCCAGCGCCGACCAGCCAGAAACTGACTATGTGGCAGAACTCACCGAGAAGTTGAATGGAGTTCACCAACTGGCCAGAGAGCACCTCAAGATGGCCAGCGACAGGATGAAGGTGCGCTACGACAGATTAGCCAACTCTGCAGGATTCCAGGAGGGCGACCTAGTGTGGCTGTATCGACCTACCAGGACCAAAGGGAAATCACCAAAGCTGCAGCGTGCCTGGGATGGACCATACCGCGTGGTGACCCGGATCAACGACGTGGTGTACCGCATCCAGCGACAACCTCGAGGGAAGATGATGGTGGTGCATCTGGACCGATTAGCAGCCTACCAAGGGACTGCCCGGGACGAGCAGTCCTAAGGAGGGAGCAATGTGACAGCGACGTGAGATTCGAACTCACGACCAGCGTCCCGCAAGAGAGAAGATCGCGCGGAGCACTTGGGATGGCGCGCGGCGGAGAGGGGAAAAGGGCCAACGCGGCGAGAGAGTGGAGCGGGAGTGCGCGCGCATCTGGTGCTGGTAGAGAGGAGAGGGCTCGGGATTTTTCTGGAGTGCCATCTCTAGAGACGCGTGGAGCCTTCGAGGCTACGTCGCTGTTGCTATAAATTACGGACGCGAAGGAACGACAGCAGTTTTTCCAGTTTGCGGTTTTCAGTTATTAAGTCAGTGAGTAAGCCAGAGCAAGCAAGCCAGCCGGAGTTCGACTCGAGTGTGCGTCCGCATCTGCGTCAGAATCCGAAGGCCTGAGTTCGAGTGCAGTGGCCCGCAATTGGAGGGACCTGAGTTCGAGTGCAGTGGACCGCAGTTGGAGGGACCCGAGTTCGAGTACAGTGAACTGTCTCTGAAGGTCTGTGGTTCGAGATACTGTGAACTCGAGTGACTGAGATAGAAGAACTGTGAACTGAGAACTGGTAGTTCTGATTTGTAAATAGTGCTTTGTAAATATTAGTTAAGATTAACAGTACATTGTTGTTACTAATAAAATTCACAATATTTAGGAATGAATTGAATTAACCGTCTACGTACAAACAATTATATTATTTCAAACCATGATACGTGATCATGATTCAGATGTAAGGAGCAGAAATAATTACGTTTATTCCGAGCTTCTGAAACTTGTAGATTAACTGCGTGTGAAATTCTTCCAGGATTCTAAAGTAGAATTAGTAAGAACCATATACACTTATTGTATAGCATAAAAATATAAAAAAAATAGGCAAAACCCGTTTTATGATGTGTTATCGTATGTCGTGTGCACACTTTTAACTTGCCTGCCGCTAGAGGGCTACTGTCGCGCCAGCTGTCAAATGTTGGCATATTTTATAAGTATGAGTTGCGTGACTATCTATTAGACTGTGTTGTCAAGGCGGCATCGCTGGAGAAACCGCTTGCTACGTGAGGTAGCCTGTGACCGTTCCGCTCACGCTGTCCTTCGCACAACTGCCCATCCCTCGCACCCTACTGTTTCTATCGTGCAGTCTAGGCGTGTGAGTTGCCGCTCTCGTGATCGGTTTCTTCGTAGGCGCGAAGCAACAATACGCTTAGTACGCTAGCTCTGAATGTGATTGTGTCCTTGCAGTGCATTATTTTAAATCTGTGATTTGTTCGAGTGTCTAAGAGTTATATTAATTGTGAATTATTAAGTTTTTAATTTCCCAATTAAGTGATATTGTGAAAAAGATGGCAGAACAAGTTTCTGGAGAGGTTTGTGTTGAAAATGACTGTGTAATTATTACACTGTAATAGAAGGTTTATTAAAAGTGCCTTTTAACCGTCGTACATAACAACGAGAAAGTTGAAATTGTGAAAATGGAAAGACCAACTCCTGAGTTAAATTTGTCCATGGACGTAAAAGAAAAACAGCGTGAGTACACACGCCATTTCACTTCAACATCATATGGTAAGTGGAATTGGTTGTGTGGTAGTTCTAAACTGTCTAAACTATTTTGCTGGCCATGTTTGTTATTTAGCCGCGAAACTAATGTGTGGTCAAAAGAGGGGTTTTCTAATATGAACTCCCTTCGAACGGCAGTCCTAGAATACGACAAATCAAAAGCTCATATTTGTAGTAGCATGAACTTTGCAAACTTTGGAAAGACAAGAATTGATTTACAGCTAGATAAGCAAAAAGTTCTACACATCAACCAACACAATGCTCTTGTGAAAAAAAATCGGGAGATTTTACTGCGTCTTATTAACGCAGTCTGCTTTCTAGGAAAACAAGAATTGGCTTTTCGGGGTCATAATGAGAGTGTGGAATCAGACACTATAGGAAATTATATTGAATATTTAAGTTCCTTAAGTGAATTTGACCATTTACTGGCCAATCATCTTGAGAGTTCAACAGTATTTCGTGGTACTTCTCCCGCAATTCAGAATGACTTAATATTTGCTATAAGTGGGGTTATGATAAAGAACATAAAACCTTTTGAGGCCATTGTTGTTGATGAAACAAGTGACTCCTCTAATCAGAGTCAATTGTCCACTGTTTTAAGATACGTCGACAGTACTGCCAATGTTCAAGGATTCACAAATGTCAGTTCGGACAAAACTGCTGCTGCTTTGTTTCAGCATGTGGAAGGTGTTACAGCAGACTACAATGTCGGCAATAAGTTAATTGCACAGACATATGATGGTGCTTCAGTTATGGCTTGAAAACAAAAGTTCAAGAAAAGTATCCTCAAGCACTATTTGTCCATTGTTACAGCCATGTTCTCAATTTAGTTTTGCAACAAACTACTTCATCCATTCCAGAATGCCGCATTTTTTTCAAAACACTGTCGGGTTTAGCTGCATTTTTCTCATCATCTCCTAAAAGATCAGAAAACTCAAGGAATTTATGAACAAGAAACTCCCAAAAGTAGCACCAACTAGATTGAATTTTACATTTCGGCTTATAAATACAGTAAAGGAATACACAGAAAAACGGACTGCTCTCTTTAAAAATATCATTTGTAATGATTGAAGAAAACTGGGATGATGCTGTAATTGTGCAGGCTCAAGGATATTAGAATTTTTTCACACAGTTTCAGAATATATTTCTTCTTGAAGTCTATGCTAGAGTGTTCGCACATACAATTGTGCTCTACAATATTCTTTAGACAAAAAGTCTAGACATAGCATACTACTTGCAAGAGGTATCAAAGTTTAAAAAATACTATATCCGAGTTTAGACGTAGTGGGTTTCCGTCCATATGGAGTAATATGGAAAATGAAAATTCTTCAGCCAATACCATGGAACCACCATTAAAGCGAAGAAAAGGAGATGATGAATTGAAATACAGGCAGCTGTACTACAGCATACTAGATCGTATGCACATGGAAATTACTGACAGATTTTCTGATTATGGAAAGCTTCAGTTCACACATCTTCTAGATTCTCAAAAATTTTCTGCTTATAGAGAAAACTTCCCGAATGAGGCACTAAACAAATTATTTCAGTCCTATAACAGTCACTTTGATCAAATACGTTTGAAAAATGAATTAAGTGTAATATATTCAGCAGAAGTCTTTGATTTTTCGAACAAACCTATCCATGAAATATTATCTGCCATATATGAAAACGAGCTGAACCAAGTTATTCCTGAAGTCCTTAAATTGGCAACATTAATTGTGACAATACCAGCTACGTCAGCATCGGTAGGAAGAACATTTTCTGCGTTGAAGAGAATAAAATCCTACTGTAGATCAACTCATACACAAGAACGTTTATCCGGCTTGGCACTGATGTCCATTGAAAAGTCATTTCTACAGAAACTTTGCAAGTGGCCCAACTGTAATTTCAATGACGAAGTCATCAACGTATTTTCGTCCCAATCAAGACGTCTGGAATTCACATAAATATGTAAGGAATTTTATTATAGGGATTTTAAAATATATTTTGTGTAATAATAGGGTCAGTGGTAGCCCAAACCCTTTAACCAGTATACGCCACTGTTTGGAATTGAATCAGGCAGTACATCTCACTTCACGGCCTGTTTAGTGAAGGATTTTAGATAAGGGCGCAAATACCCATAGTAGCTGACGCGCTATGCATAGGTGGTCAATTAAAAAACTTATTATACTTCATATCGTAGTTGCTTATCGGTAAACAAAACAAAAATGAAATTCACAAATATATTATGCTAAATATTATTTTCAGAGTATGTCAAACTTTAAAAGATTGGGTCATATAGAAAGTCACATATATTTAAAGTACAAAATCAAACCTTCTTGTCCCCCTTCTTAAAGATAGGTACGATTATGGACTCCTTCCATTGTTCTGGTACAATTTCCTTTTCCCAAATAGCAAGTACAAGCTTATAAATTTCGTTACATAATGCACTTTCTCCCTCTTGTATTAATTGTGCTGGAATTTGATCGATATCTGGAGACTTTAAGATTTTCTATCGCAATTTCGACTTGAGAAAGTGTGGGTTCGGGTATAAATGGCTCACCAGTTTGTGTTTCAATTTCGTCCCGATCATTTCTATTTGGCCTATGTATATTTAGTAGTTGCCCAAAATAGTTTTTCCATCTGTTCAGGATTGAATGACAGTCTGCAAGCAAGTCACCAGTCTGCAAGCAAGTCACCATTGTCATCCTTGATCACGTTTACCCATGCCTGATATCCATTTTTAAATTCCTTTATACCCTTATATAATTCTCGAATGTTTTTATTTTTACTATTTGTTTCTACCTCATTCAGTTTTTCCTTCAAGTAATCTCTCTTTTTATTCCTAAGTGTACGATTTGCTTCCCGACTTTTATTGAAATAATTATCTCTATTCGCCTCAACTGGATCCTGTAAGAATTTCAATTTTGCCTGTTTCCTTCTTTCTACTACCATGCAACAATCTTCATCAAACCACGGTTCCTTTTTCTGAGTTTCATAATAACCTATGCTGTGTTCAGCCGCAATTTTGATATTATCTCGGATATTTTCCCACACGCTATTAACATCTAACTCTTCCTCAACTTTGTCGGAACTTGCTAATACGGGAAACCTGTTTGAAATTTCGACCTGATAATATTTCTTAGTTTCCTCGTCTTTTAATTTCGGAATATTGAATCTTCTAATATTAACTTGTTGCTCTACTCGCTTGGCTACTGATAGTCTTTCTCTGAGTTCTCCAATTACCTGAAGGTTCGAATGTCTTCTTTTATCTATCAAGATGTGATCTATCTGGTTATGTGTCAATCCATCTGGAGGAGTCCAAGTATATTTATGTATATCCTTATGGGGGAATGTTGTACTTTTGACAATTAAATTTTTTGATGTGACAAAGTTGACTAACCTAACTCCATTATCATTACTAGTTACGTGTAGGCTCTCTTTTCCAATAGTCGGTTTAAAAATATCTTCCTGTCCTACTTTAGCATTGAAATCTCCCAATAAAATTTTCATGTGATATCTAGGTAACTGATCAAAAGTCTGTTCCAATTCCTCATAGAAGCTATCTTTTATATGATCGTCTTTCTCTTCTGTAAGGGTGTGAGCATTTATAACTACGATATCGCACCATATACCATGAAGTACTAAATACGATAACCTATCACTGATAAATTCGACCTTTTTTACTGCTGATTTTATTCTTTTATGAATAAAGAATCCTGTTCCTAATTGGTGATTATCATTTTCTTCCCCATAATACAACAAGTGATCTCCTATTTGTGTTATGCTGTTCCCATCTAACCTAACGTCCTGTACTCCCACAAAGTCTATTCTATATCTAGCTAGTTCTTTTGCTACTAATGTTACCCCTCCTGTTCTATATAGACTTATAACATTCTAAGTACCAAATCTCAAAACCTTATTCCTTTGCTGTGGTCGTGCCAGAGAATCAGTCCCATTCCGAGGCTTATTTGAAGGTTTCGTAACAAACTGTTTTTTACGGTGATGGGTTGTTAGCCCTTCACTCAACCTCCAAGCTGAAGGAACACCCCTCAACGGCTGTCCGCGACTGCTTATTCAATATATTATTTTTTTTTACGATGCTGTATCAACATCTAGGTTATTTAGCATCTGAATGAAATGAGGGTGATAATGGCGGTGAAATGACTCCGGGGTCCAGCACCGAAAGTTACCCAGCATTTGCTCATATTGGGTTGAGGGGCTTATTCAATATATTCACAGCTACCTTCCATATCTGGAGGCCGTCTCCACGATCCGCAAACTGAGAACACGCCATGCAGTGGTGATAGGGTCCCACAATTGGGAATAAATTATTATTATTATTATTATTATTATTATTATTATTATTATTATTATTATTATTATTATTATAATATAAAAGTAGTAATCGGTTTTTATAACTTACAAGAGAACACCATTCAATGTTAAGAAAACTTCCAAATAATTTATACACCCTTCGAAAGAGCATCCTGAAATATGGTGAAATCTCTAATAGTACATCCTGCGATGCACATATGAAAGAACTACAGAGAGTTAAAGAGGCGAGGGTGGAGGTCTTCGTCACCCAATGGGAGTCTATTACTTTTGACCTGTTGAGCGCGCTCGAGGATTGAATACGTATGTTGTGTTGTCTGAAGTAGTGTAGGGAGCGAGCGGCGACGGCACGCAGTGCACTTTCTAAACATTGCAAGGAGAGATTACATACATGAAATATAATAAGGAAATACAACTCTACGTTAAGCAAAGGTCTAGACAATTTATACATTATTTTTGAAAATATAATTCTGGGACGCATTAAAATTGCTAATTTTACATAGCCAACTGCTATTACATTGTGAGCATGTGGGTGAGTGATCGGGAATTTTAAACATATTACAATGAATGCGTATGAAACATAAAATCAAACACGTACTCACCAATAATGCGACAGTTCCTGCTTATTCCCCTTCAACAAATTCATTCTCCTGTGAATGATATATGATAGTTGAACAAAAAAATATTCGAAACACAAAAGTTTCTTGCACCAACTACTCTTTACCAAAGAGAGTTAATGATACTCACTTTCTTCTATATGAAATTCACATGTACCAATTGCACTTCTAATATAATGGTCAGTGCTGTTTTCAAATGTTTCGTTCGTGCTAATTAAACCTGCCAATTTCTAACCATATCTATGAGACAAGCAAAAGTGTGGCTCGCCCCCTACTCTGTTTCAGACAACACAACATACGTATTCAATCCTCGTGCCCACTATGTCGAATGTAATAGACTCCCATTGGATGGCGAAGAACTTCATCCCCACCTCTTTAACTTCCTCTAGTTCGTTCATATGTGCATTGCAGGATGTAATATTCGACAATTAAACATATTTCAGGAATGGTGTATAAATTGTTTGGAAGTTTTCTTAACACTAAGTGATGTTCCATTGTCGCTTGCATGAAATTCTAGTACATTTGGCGCACGAGACAGCTTTGTCTTCGTACCTCGTATATACCATCGAAATTCATGTGATTCTGCAACGAAAAGAAAAATAGTGGAGATGTGATCGGTCCAAGATGTGAATAATTTCGAGGGAAAAATTGTTCCGGAGCCGGGTATCGAACCCGGGACCTTTGGTTTAACGTACCAACGCTCTACCACTGAGGTCTGTGGATATAGAGGGAAAAATTGGATCGATGTCGGTTAGAGTTCCCGAGTAGCTCAGTGGTAGAGCGTTGGTACGTTAAACCAAAGGTCCCGGGTTCGATACCCGGCTCCGGAACAATTTTTCCCTCGAAATTATTCAAATCAACTTTACAGGGAGTTATACCTGAAATCTTGATTTGCATAATACACGTCACTGTTCGTTAACAGAAAGCCACAATTTAAGTCACACGGAGTTAGTTTGCACTCGAAGTTGGTTGCTTGACGGTTGTCAGCCCACTTTGAGGTCTGTGAATATAGAGGGAAAAATTGGATCGGTGTCGGTTAGAGTTCCCGAGTAGCTCAGTGGTAGAGCGTTGGTACGTTAAACCAAAGGTCCCGGGTTCGATACCCGGCTCCGGAACAATTTTTCCCTCGGAATTATTCAAATCAACTTTACAGGGAGTTATACCTGAAATCTTGATTTGCATAATACACGTCACTGTTCGTTAACAGAAAGCCACAATTTAAGTCACACGGAGTTAGTGTGCACTCGAAGTTGGTTGCTTGACGGTTGCCAGCCCACTTTGAGGTCTGTGGATATAGAGGGAAAAATTGGATCGGTGTCGGTTAGAGTTCCCGAGTAGCTCAGTGGTAGAGCGTTGGTACGTTAAACCAAAGGTCCCGGGTTCGATACCCGGCTCCGGAACAATTTTTCCCTCGAAATTATTCAAATCAACTTTACAGGGAGTTATACCTGAAATCTTGATTTGGTCCAAGATGTTTCTGTTATTTCAGATGAGACGTGATATATCTTCTGTTGAACAATTTTCTCTTTGTGTGCGCTATGTAAAAGATGATGGCTTGAAAGGAATATATATATATATATATATATATATATATATAGATAGATAGATAGATAGATAGACTAAAAGAATGTGATATCAACACGGAATATCTAAGAGGTCAAGAGTACGATGAGGCTGCTTCCATGAGTGACCTCATACTCGCTATGTCATGTTCTCGTGCTACTGACAGAAGCATTACAAGTGCTTTCAGTCAGAATACATAGGGCTGTCAACACTCAAAGATTGCTAAATTATAAATATCACTAAGATATCACTAAAATGCCCTGCAGAAGTGAAAGTATGGGAACTTAACTTGAGAATGAAAAATTGTTTCTATTTTACTGGAAATACACAATAAAAAAATCTGGTTCTGGGAGGGGGGGCATTGAGCCCCATTAGCCCTCCCCATGGGTACGCCAGCGGTGGCAATAGAGAAGTCAGTCACTCAAAATAATGTATGATGAATAGACTCGGATTTTAGGCTCGAATAGGATAGATAGTTTGTAATAATTTTATGTAAAGTCCCTAAATTTATGCAACACGAGAGACTCTTGAGCGATGATAGGCTATTGCCTAAAACTTGGTGCATTAAAGAAAGTAGATATGTTTCAGCCTACGCTAAACGAGCCTATAATTCCGAAGTCTAATGATGAAGTACAAACAATCAAAGACGATTTAAACTTTAATACTACTAACCTTGCACCTAAAGCAGTAATATTAATAAATAAACGTTCATGGCTTAAAACAGTAATGCGATGAAAATAGTAACTACACATAAAATTCGTTGTATAAAGGAATAATAATTATATTTTCGCAATATATTATTTCATATTGTAAGTCCGATATGAAATGCAGACAATATTGCATCTAAATAAAATTGATGAATTTAATTTAGAATAGCTTGCCTCTCCTGTCTAATATCTCAAATTGTGCCAACCTAGCAGTTATAAAATGACTAAATGTCGTGATATCTCTAACTTGCGTGTATTTGAGGAAGTGTTGTAGTAGTGAAGTGAACCTAACAGTTAGAAAATTTAGCTCTCCTTTCTGTATTTTGTGTGCTGAAGCCAGAAATGACATCACACACCATTTTTACACAAAACTATATTTATGTTTTATAGAATTAATATACAGGTGATTTTGTTGAAACTGCAACCCAGTGTTTTAAAATAAAATTTTGTACTAACCTGTTGATTAGCATCAGAAACATAATCTAGTAGGCTGAAGGGAGTCCTGAAGAGTTTACCAGTTTGAACTCAATGATTTAATAAGTGATTCAGGATTACCCAAGAAAAAAGCTGAGCTCTTACGTTCTATAATAAAAAAAATGAATTTGTGGACACCAGAAACATTTTTTCATTGGTACAGGAGTAGAGAAGAGGAATTTACTCAGTACTTTTCGCAAGAGGATGCCTTAATATGCTACAGTGATCTTGTTGTTTTGATACAGAAGTTAAAATGTTCAGTAGGAAGTGGATGAATGGAGACTTTTATCGATTCCTCCAAAAGAAGTCTGAAGACAGTAATCAGTTCTTTTGCACAATCGCAAAAAGTATGCTTCATTACCTGTCGGTCATTCGGTACACCTTATAGAAACTTATGCGAATCTTGAACTGGTTCTTACAAAGATAAAATGTAAAGATCATAACTGGATGAACTGTGGAGATCTGAGAGAGTTGTGCATGCTTCTTGGTCGGCAGGCTGGATATACTAAGTTTCCATAATATATCCTCTGTGAATGGGACAGCGGAGCCTGGAGCAGTCATCGGGAACAAAAACACTGGCCACAAAGAACATCTCTTGAACCTCACACAAGAGGAAAAGCAGCAAACGCAACTCATGATGTAGAGAAAGAGGCTGTATAAAGTATAATCGTATTTGACTAAATGTGAACTGTTAATTATGACAATTTAATAGTTCTTGTAAAATATACCTTTAATATTTGCCACAGGTATGTTTCACTTCATCATTTTTCCATATTAAGTTCTATACCGCTAAATTCACATTGCTAAAAGTGTCGATGCATGTTGTGGAAAAATGATATGTGCTATAGAAAATCTGAGCTCAGTTCTGGATTCAGCACCCCAAGAAAACATAAATGTAGCAAACATTTTTAGAAAAGTTTTTATGACTCTTAATGTTGCCGGCCTGTATTATTATTATTATTATTATTATTATTATTATTATTATTATTATTATTATTATTATTATTATTATTATTATTATTTGAAATGCGTATACTGTATTTTGATATCGGAACACTGTTGTTACTATAATGAAATTTTGCTGAGTTATTGCAGTATATTTCGTATTCTGAAAACAATATTAAAATGTATTTGTAATTTCATATTACTTTTTTTTCAGCATATGGTAGAAAATGAATCGTGTTTAGTCTCCATAGTACGAATTGTTGAAGTTAAATCTTATGTATGAACATCTTCTATTGTTGGTGACTTATTATGAAAATGGATATTGGATTAAAATTACTACTTCATTATATTAAATAGTATTTTATTTTCTGAATATGTCAAGTATCTACTTATACTTTTGTACTAATAAAAACGTCTGAGTTCCAAACAGGAAAGTAGTAGTATTATTTTTTTTTTTTTTTTGCAGGGTAGAGGGAATAATACACTACTGAAAATATAAAAGTAGTCACTTCATTAAACTTGCATATATTTTCTCCATTGGTACAGATCACACTGAAAGTTTGAGTGAAAATAAATACTATATTCTTTTATTTTAATGAAACTTACAATATTACATTGATACTCTTCTAAGAGAACTCATTTTAATGGTTTTTTTCTTAAAATGTTTTAAATTAAAATGCTCCCACATGTCACAGGTTAGTGAAATCCATATTAAAACGTTAGTGAAAGCAAGATAATATCGAGTATTGCCTCCCCTAGCATAGATGACAGCATTGCAATGCTTGTTCATGGTCCTAGCAAGACGCCACAGTTCTTATCGTTGAAGTATTCATTCTTCCACTCGAAGTGACTACAGAGGTACATTTCGCCATTGAACGCGTTGTTCCAGTTTTCTCATACCTGTTCTATTTGATTTAAGTCTGGACTCCTGGATGACCACTTCATTACTTGCATATTGTGCTCCTGCATGAATTCCTGCACATCGTTCGGAACATGTGCTCTGGCATTATCATGCATAAACAGGGACGGCTCGTCCATAAGAGCTGTGGAGCTGCAGCACTCTCTGCTTTGACAGGAAAATAAAAATAATATTTATTTTTTAATTTGTAGAAGAATTGTTACAGCTTTTATTGGTAAATTGCTTTATATTTCATCTGGCCGGGAATATGTACTATTATCTTATGCATAATCTTTTTGCACGTCGACTGTACTGGAATTGACACTGCATTCAAAGTCGTCCTGGGATCTGCAGGGTGGGACAGCTCGTAAGCGAGTGTGTCTTGCTTGGTCAGGGGGTGGAGAGGTGAAGGGAAACAGAGGGAAACTGCCACTGTTTAAACCCATATTTCGCTGCAGTGGCTTGCAGAGCCAGGCTACAAGGGAAAATCTTTCCTCCCCTCCCACACCGCTATTGTAATGCTATGTCAAATGGATTCTCTATTCTCTTGAAACTTAATGACAAAATTTTTATTTTCTTTTCACATACTTATTGTTGTAGAATCTTATCGAGTTAATATAACGAAATTAATATTCTCTTTTGTCTTGTTATTACGTATATATCCAGCCTCCAGCAGAACCTAATATTTGCCTTAACTCAAAATGATTGCACGAGTAGAATCCTTTTGATTTAGCACGTAAAATACGAAAGAGACTTCTTTTCCAGTTTTAGAAAATTGTTGACCATCAGTATATCTGAGTGTTGCTTTGGTGTGACGCCTTAGTATCGTAACTTAACCAGGCAAATTTGCAAGCATGAGTGTGTGTGAATTACAGAATGTTAATTTTATTTTTCTCAACTTTCCCTTGCGGAGAAGATTGATGTAATGAAGTGAAATTAAAGGGTCGTCTGTTACCCGACTTAAATCTTACTCACGCTTCATCCAGCCGAAATAGTGCATATATGTAAGGAAGTATAACAATGAAATTTACACTAAGCATTTGTGGTTACGTGGATGTGAACAAAAAAAAAAATCTGTATTTTGTTTTCCTTGCCTCCTCTTCGGTGGTGATGCTGCATGGACTAGGAGTGGTGTGACACATTTTGGACATTTGCCCCTAAAAAGCAAAATGCACGAATCTTCGCAGCCTCACCTGAAACATTTTGTTTCATTGGCTATGTTAGGAAAAACTAATATTGCTGTGCAATTAAGTGAAACGAACAGAACAAACATTCTCAAACATAATCAAGAAGTGAGAAAAAATCGTGAAATTATTTTTAAAAAATATTGATTGTATCAAATTTTGTGGCAAATATGAACTTCCCCTTAGGGGACATGATGAAAAAACGATTCGAAGAACCCTGGTGTATTTCGTGGGTTGCTACAGTTCGCGAGTAATCTAAATGAGCCTCTCAAAAATCATTTGGAACATGCCACTGTTGAAAGGTAATTCTAAGATAATTCAGAATGCACTGGTACATTGCAAGTTGAGTGTCTGCCGATCTGAAATTCAGACTGAAATCAATGGTATTGGTTTCTATTAGCGATTAGCAAATGATGCCACAGACATCTCCCAACTAAGTCAGGAAGTTTTGGTTTTTCGATATGTAGTGCATTTATTTTTGTCCTATACTTATTAGTAATGGTATCAAGAAGTCAAATTTGTATGTACCAAAATCAACTGCAGCTCTCCCAATCCACAAGTTCACGAGCCGCCACTGTGCATAAATAATGCATATTCCCCAAGTTGCCTCAGTTGAGGAATAACATGAGGTTCTACTACCAGTATCTCATTAATGTAACGTCTCGCAATTAAGGTTTCATTTCTAACAATGATTTGCTCCGTTTTTGTATCCAAACTTATACCTGCCCAGACCATAATGGACTCACCTCCGTATGCAAGAACAGGTTGTACTGCTACAGGATGGAATCGCTCTGAACGACCATCTGACCCATACAAGCAAAACCGAGACTCATCAAAGAATGGGACAGTTGCTAATGTCGTAACTGCCAGTGAACATGTTCTATGCCCAACTACAGTCTCATTCCAAGGTGTATTCTTTTCAATTTTAAACCACCCTCTTTGGGTCTGTTTCCGATGGTCTGATCGCTAATTCTCATCCCTGTAGCCTGCTGTAAGTCTACTTGTAGCCCTCGTGTTGTTACTTGGCGATTCCGTAATGCTTGTAGACGCACAAAACGGTCCTGTGCAGGGGTTGTTTTCCTCTGGATGCCAGTTCCACGTCCACGACGTCTAAATACTGTTCCATTCTCTTGAAAGCGTTTCCAAATTTTCCTGTACAACCCCTAGCATTCTTGCAACATATCTTTGTGAATGGACCTCTTGCAGAAGTGTAACTGCATGTGTAGCTTCGCTTGATGATAATTATTGCTTTCCTCGTTGCCTTTCTTCACCTTGTGAAAGTCGATATTGAATACAACAAATAATTAAAAAAAAAAAAACAATTCACTACAGAAGATTGTATTTTAGTATTATACATGAATGTCTGATCGTATTTATTTTTAATTTTTATTTAATTTAACGTCCATTAGGACAATTTTAATGTAGCCTATGCTTTTTTCCTGGTTATGAAGGTTAAATGTGCAAACTCTGGCACATATCGGTCAAAGCGTGTAGATTTGTACAGAGAACATACATACATACATACATACATACATACATAGACTGACAAAAAAATCACGGAGTTGTGGAGAAGGAGTTGTGGGAATTGCATGAAACCTGATGTGGACGATCGTAACATTGATGTGTGTAAATGATTACAATATTAGAGCAAAATAATAATTTTATTGCTGAAAACTGACCATCTGGATTGAGGCTCCAGTACCCTGTTTGTCCACCTCTAGTTTGGATGCAAGCTGTAATATGGGCGGGTATGGAGGCATATCTGTCCATATTTGCCGCAACTGGTTCTCTATATCTTGCAAACTCCTAGGTCGCTCAAGTTGGCGTCCCAGGTGATCCCAGACATGTTCGATTGGTGACAACTCTGGCGATCGTGCAGGCCATGGAAGTGTGACAACGTTGCGGAGGCATTCCCGTGACATCCTTGCTGTGTGTGGCAGAGCATTATCCTGCAGAAAGACCTCTTGGAAATTCTGCCATGAGTGGCAACACATGTGGCTGAAGGATGTCCTGCACATATCGCTGCGCTGTTATTGACCCTCGTATCATTACTAGGGGTGACCAACTGTCATATGTGATGACCCCCCAGACCAGCATGCTAGCAGTGGCTGCGGTGTGTGCTGCCACAGCAAATGTAGGATTGAGGCGTGCACCACGAGATCTCCAGACACGAACACGACCGTCGTCAGAGTTCAAAGAGAAACTGGATTCATCACTAAAGACAACCCGGTTCCAGTCTTCAGCAGTCCAGGTTTGTCGCTCACGACACTGCAAACGGAGGCGACGATGGACGGGTATCAATGGCCGGACATTTAATGGGCGCCGTGAGATCAAATTTCCTTCAGCCTAGTGCCTGGAAATGGTTCAGGCAGACACAGGGGCCTGTAACGACGGTGCTACCTGTCTCAGGATGGTGGGCGATGAAACAGTTGGATCTGTTTGGGCTTGTTGGAGGATTCGACTATCTTCTCTCCTGGCGGCCAGTCGAGGGCATCCTGAGCCCAGTCGCAGTGTGTGTGTGCTCTCACGCATCCACTGGTCCCAACACGTTCTAAGGGTACGGCCACACGAGCTACATTTGTAGCATGTTTTCTGCGACAAATGTAGCTGGAATTATAGACTGCATTGAGTTAAATGCAAGTGGCCACACGAAGCAGTAAATGTAGCAAGTTTGGCGCATCCCAAGGTCGTGTCGCAACTTGAATGGGTCCGGGTCCATTTCTTCTGTGACATTTACTGCTTTTGGGTGGCTACACGTGCAGCTACAAATGTCGCTGCGATGTGCGGTGTGTCAGTATGTTTGTCATTTCGTTTACATATTGTAGCCAGGTCATCTTTTCTTCTAACCTGGAAGTATTTGACTTCTCTGCCTTTGGTTTTCTTTGCATAATTGTTGCATCCGATCACGGCACAATCTGGCATTTTGTAGTTTTTAAATCATACATAGGAAAATCTGTATAAACTTTTTTATATACACTTCTTAATTTTACAATAATAATAATAATAATAATAATAATAATAATAATAATAATAATAATAGCAAGAAATGATCAGCGATAAAGTCATTAATAAAGTGGTATTCGTGTGTCTCTTTATTTAACGAAAAACTTCCAAGTTATTTAAATATGCTGTAAAGTTATTCTACAAAAATTCCCTCTCAGTAGACTACCCGCACGTATTAACAATCCTTTATTAGGGAAAATTAATTTTAGAAACAACGAATAATTATAGTAATAATGAAATAAAACTTAGGGGCAAGCGTCTGAGATGTTAGGCCTATTCGTGACCTATAATTTTCCACCTTAAACGAATTAACTTTGTTGTTAGTTACTGAGAATTTCTTATTATGAAATCCATATTTTTAAACTTTAAATTTATATTAATATATTTATTTCTGCTTTAGTAATTCCCAAAGGAGACTTAGAGAGTCAAAGAATATACAAGTCAAAAGACTTTTATCTGCTAACTGACAATAAATAAAGAATAAATATCATGCAAAAGAAAAAAAAATTGTAATAAAAGTACAAACAACCATGTAAAATGAATGGCCATGCTTTAATTGTTTTAGGAATGAGATAGAAAGCGAAATTCAAATGTCATCTACAGGACACACAGATTAAGATTTTAAAAACAGTGAAATAACAAATCAAAGTTATTCATTTTACAGTAGAGAATTACAACAATTCAGTGCAGCGTTTCTCAAACTATGGTCCGCGGACCACCTGTGGTCCTCGAGGTCTGCCCTTGTGGTCCTTCAAAAAAGGCAGAAGAAAAAATAAAATACAAACGAATTGCGTATCACTCTATAGCTGGAAATCTCAGAGTTTGGAAATGATACATGGCAATCGCCTTTCACTTTTTCTCTCAGTACTAACATTTTATGAAATATTATCCTATCCATCTACTGACTTCCCACTTTACTCTCAACAACAAAAGAGGGATTTAAAGCACTATGAACGTGGTGTTTCTCGCCACCTTTTCCCTGAGCATCTGGTACCGCCCCTGTAACCCGGCCAGGGACCACCCGAATTCATAACAGAGGACCGATCCTTTTCATGTATTTATGACTTTCTTAATAGTTTTGCCGACACCCAGTATGCACAATTTCAATTCTGTTTCTGATTCTAACTTCCGTTATTAAGTCCATATAGGTCTATTTATCCAGTAAAATAAATGTTCTCGAATACAAGATCATTCAATTTGCATAATATTTAATGATATTTCTTCAAGTCATTCCTCAAAATTTAGAGAAACAAATTTTTTGTGTTACAAAATTTCAGTGACAAAATGTTCTACTAATTGGTGAAATAATTTAGAGAGTGGAATTGTAGACCATTATCTGAAGTTAAGTGTGCAGTTTGCTATTGCTCGTTCCTGTGAAAACGAAAGCATTAAACTCTTTCCTTTATCGATCAAAAGAAACTAGAGACCATAATAAAGTAATTTAATTTACTAATAGCTTACCATCAAGTACATTATGGTTAAAATTAATAGTAGGCTACACACTACAACTGAAGTATTGCAGCTAATGTAGATGTAAATGTAACGTGTGCACAGTAGATACCAACCACTTTTACAATAATGGTCGCTATCAGTCAAGATATATACCAAGAGTTATTAAACAAGGTGTGGCAAAGGAATCAGACGGTTTTAGAAGACCCTTTTACTGAGCAACGTGGAGAGGTTATGGATATCGATCGACCGTCGTTTGTTGGCATTTTTTATGCCATTATGGAAGTATATTGAGCTCAGAGCATCGTGCTTTCGTTATCGAGACTTTTTCAAGAATGGTGATTCAGTTGTGAAAACCCAGCGTGCCTTTCGTCTCCAATTTAAAATTGGCCGCCACGGAGCCGTTCCTGCTCACAATACCATATTGAGATGGCTACAAAACTTTCGATTATCAGCATCAGCTTGCAAGAAGAAACCACCAGGACACGTTCGAAGTGTACGAACGCCAGATAACATTGAGCGAGTAAGAGTGGCTGTTATGAGGAGTCCACATCGATTATAGCTAGATGGCAGGTAATAGCACTGCGACTTTCAGGACGTTCAGTATGCCGAAAATTGCATTCAGAGCTTAAATTTCATCCATATAACCTTATGATTGTTCAGCAACTGAATGAGGGAGACTATGTCCAACGCAGGACATTCGCCAAGAGAATGATGGAAATTTTGGCTGACGAAGTTGTTACGTTCATGAGTGACGCGACACATTTCCATTTAAATGGTTATGTTAATAAGCAGAACTTTAGATACTGGGCCCCCGAAAATCCTAACGAACTACACGAGCATCTGCTTCACTATGCAAAGGTTACAGTTTGGTGTGCTGTGTCTAGATACTGCGTCATAGGCCCGTATTTTTTTTTTATGAGAACGAGAACACTGTCACAGTGAATAGTGAATGCTACGTCTAAATGCTGAGGACATTTCTTCAACCAGAACTGCGTAGGCGTCTACGTGGGATTGACAGACAAATTGTATGGTTTCAGCAAGATGGTGCCACTGCTCATACGGCAGAAAATTAAATGACAGTTCTGCACCGCATGTTTCCATAGCACATCATTTCTTGGCTTGTCGACATTCCCTAGCCTCCCCGCTTGCCTGACCTTACCATCTGTGACTACTTTCTGTGGCGTTACCTGAAGTCCAAAGTGTACGTAAACAGGCCCCAAACAACTGACGACCTGAAGATTGCCATTGCCCAGGAAATCGCCAACATTGATGGCGAAATGTCGGAAAGAGCGACACGCTACTTCAGGGAAAGACTTGAAGAGTGCATAGAGAGTGACGGACACCATTTGAAGGACATAATTTCCAAGACAATCTAAATGTATGTCAACAAAATGGCATAGGCCTACATAGCCAGCTTTATTGGCAGTAATAGATTTGTTCTAATTGTCATAACTACTGACTTATTTCCATTTGAAAGTCATCCGATTCCTCTGCCACACCTTGTACCAGGTGGCCCATCTGCGCCGTTTTAAAAACCGTTCTAGAAAACCTATCAAACAGGAGCACACAAAGGATTTTCAAAATTTCAGGGACAATGCTTTCATAAGATCAATGTGATAGCGATTGTTGCTGGTTTAGATCCATGGCTAAATATACTGAAAGAGGTTCATAGCCTGTAATTAAATTTATTATTATTATTATTATTATTATTATTATTATTATTATTTATTTATTTATTTATTACTTATTAACATCACTTTCAAACCACTGCCTGTAAAACCTACGAGCTGCAGTTGAATTTTGCCTTGTTTCACCATGCAGCAGAACAATGTCAGCATACTCATAATTCGTAAACGTATCATGAACATTGCTCGCTGTTATCATAATTAGCAACAAAAGAGGAACAAAGAAAATGGACCGGGTTCATAATCCTGTTCCTAGTTGTTATTGACGTTCCAACCACTAGGACACTCGAGTCAAACGCTTGCATTTGTTTTGATATCCGTTTCCTAAGCCTCTGAACGAGGCAACTTTATAGCTTTTTGTGCACGAGGGGAAGTCAAATTCAACAAAAGAGGGCGCAGATGGGCCACCTGCTAATGCCACACTAGAGTTGCAGTGAACAATGCTGTCTGTACATACGAAAATAGCTGAAATTGAAGTGAAGTGGTCACTTAAATAATGCTTATATTGCAAGAAACCAGTGGCGGTTCCTCGGGGGAGGGAAGGGAGGAACGTCCTCCTCACATTTTCTTCTTTAGAAAGTAAATACCAAATAAAATATGTGCCTTGAAATTCGAGGAAGATTCGATAATTTTTAAGTCCACAGCTATAAGAAAAACTCGGTTGATCGAGTTTTAAACGACGCGCACTCATGTGCTGTAGAAAACTGTGAGAAAGATGCGAGATTGTCTGTGTAGAGGAAAGGCACTCCATTCCTCCTCTACTGCAGTTAACACACATAGACAACAGCGCACTAGCGGCCAGAGAAAGAAGCAGAGTTTTAAAGCAAGTAAATGAATGGAGAGGGAGGAGATCCTCCTCTGAATCAGTCATGGGCAGGAAATAGAAACCGACTGGTCGTGCAGCAAGCTTGCTACCGCTGCCACCTAACGATGTTGCATTCGACCGGACTATAACACATCTAGGAGGAGACACAACAAAAACAGTTTTAACGCAACGCTATGAAAGACACCATGTAAACTTTTTTTTGTAATTATAAATCAGAAATATTATTCATTGCATTTTATATAGGCTACTATTAATGGTTTGAAACTTTCGTGGATATTTGAAAGTTAAAGTTGGGTTTATGTAAAACAAAGAGGAAGTAGTTTTACGTAGTTGGCCCCTGAAATGCACTTCTATTCATTGTTTACTAGACAGGGCAACAGCCAAGTTGTCAGTTTTGTACAAATATATTTGAAACTGAAAGTAGGTACTCCAAATGACATCATTTTTAATATAAAAAATTAATCGGCCACCGGCAGCTTTGAACAATAATGATAGTATCACTTTACAAGAACTGACATTCTTCAAAAGCATGTGATACTGAACTTATAAAATGTAGGGAACATGGGCCACGTTGAAACAAAGGCCACCTTGAAACAATCTCGCCATTTCTTGTAAATAAATATGAGAGGAAAATTTTTGTTGCCTAGTGTTGGCAGGCTTTTAGAACCATTACATATTTCTTGCTCGTGTGGATTGTGAATGTTGTTTTTCAGTTACAGCAGAAAGTGTCTTACTATTAATGGTGAGTAAATTTTCAGTAGTTTGTTCTAAAAGGTCCTTCTTTAAAATAATTCGTTTGTTTTCTTTATAGTAATAGGAAATGAAATGTTTAAGTCATTGTAATAATAATTTCAAAAGTTATGAAACCAGCATGGTATCTTTATAACCATAATATGCATATAATGAGAATTAGTGCATATGGTCCACCATGAAACATAGCATAATGGGCCACCATGAAACACTGATGATAAAGAGGCCACAATGAAACAATATTTTATATTAGAGTTTTATTTTAAAAACATAACCTAAATTATAGTTGTAGCTGGGCATGGTAAACATAGGCCCGTAAGTTACATTTATGTTGTATTTTCAGATTAAACATGGGAAGGAATAGACAAAGAAAAGCAAATAAGGGAAACTTCTCTGAAGAGCAAATGAGAAATGCTATAAGTCAAGTGAAATCAGAAGGGAAAACATTGAGAGAAGCTGCAGATGCACATGGAATTTCATATGCTACTCTTCACCATTATGTAAAGAAATTTGAATTGGATCCTACAGTGAAACTGAAAACTAAATATGATACGAGAAGGGTTATTCCAGACCATATTGAAGAATTATTAGTCATGTACCTTCAACAGTCAGCTGATAGAGCCTATGGTACCACACCAAAAGAATGCCGTAAATTGGCACATCAAATTGCTTTAAAAAATGCTATTTTAGTGCCAAGAAACTGGAAAAAACAAGAGATGGCTGGATTGGATTGGTTATATTACTTCCTGAAGCGACATCCTGAGCTGAGCATTCGGAAACCTGAATCATGCAGCCTAAGTAGAGCGACTGCATTCAACAAAAGCAACGTAAAGGTGTTTTTTGATAATTTACGGAAATGCTATGGACGAAACCCAGATTTTGCAAATGGGACAAGAGTGTTTAATTTAGATGAGACTGGTACAAAAACTGTTCCCGACAGTCAACCATGTATCATTGCTCAAAAAGGGAAGAAGAGTGTTTGCCAAGTGACCAGTGGTGAACGTGGTGTTCTCGTGACAACATGTTGCATTGTGTCCGCAAGTGGTGTGGCACTTCCACCAGTGCTGATTTTCCCAAGGATGCACTTCAAGGAAAACATGCTTCATGGTGCTCCTTCCGGATCCTTGGGTTTGGCTTCAAAATCAGGTTGGATGACAACTAATTTATTTACAGAGGTTATTAGACATTTTATTAAACATTCTGGCACAACTCCAGAGAACCCTGCACTGCTCATTTATGATAATCATGAGAGCCATCTTTCAGTGGAAGCAGTTGATCTTGCTAAAAGAAGTGGAGTAACCATTCTTACAATACCACCACACTGTTCAGTGAGACTTCAGCCTTTGGATGTGTCAGTGTTCTTTTCATTTAAGGCACATTATAATTCTGCTTTGAATGCTGCAGTTCTTAAGAAATCAGGGACCCCAGTGACCATCTACGATGCAGCATCCTGTGTTGGAATTGCCCATAGCAGAGGAATGACCCCAGAAAATATCATGAGTGGATTTAAGAAAAGCAGAATATTTCCATATGATCCTGATGTCTTTAGTCATATTGATTTTCTTCCAAGTGAAGTGACAAACAGGCTCCTTCCTGCTCTTCCTACAGATTTGGATAAGGACATTCAAGAACAGGAAAACAGAGTTCCTAAAACACCGGAGAAACAAAAGATGAGCGATCATGCAGTTGTCACCCCGGAAGAAATTCGACCCTTCCCAAAGGCACAAGAAAGAAGACCTGCAGCATCTAAAAGACGTAGAGTAAGAAGTGTCATCATCACCGATACACCTGAGAAAATGGCAAATGAGGAAATAAGGAAGAACCGAAATCCTCAGGGGAAAAATATGAATAAAAGACCTCTGAAGAAACAAGTACGAGAAACAGTGACTGATTCAGAATGTGATGAATTTCAGTCAGAAGATCACCGTTCATCAGATGAGGATGTTGATTGGGCTAGTTCTGATCCAGTTCCTCCCATGAATTTTAATGGGGATCCTGTAAAAGGTGACTTTGTGTTAGTGAAATTTATGACTGAACGAGGAGGTGTTGCCTCAACAATTTATTATACCGGGCAGGTTGTGAAAGTGATGGCAGATGATGTTGAAGTAAACTTTTTAAGAAAAAGTGTAAAATTTGAAAACAAATTTATTTTTCCTGCAGTTCCAGATCAAGCGTTGCTAGAAAAACAGCAAATTGTGTTTATTTTGCCACAACCCACTATGTTGGGTAAAACAAAAAGACAGCAGTCATTTATTTCCTTTGAAATTAATCTATCAAGTTACAACATTCGTTAACGAATCACTGAAATGTGACATTTGTGCTTATATTTGTAGTGTATTTCGTTGTAATGGATGTTTAATTAATAACAATGTTTTTTTCATGGTCCTTAGTGTTATTGTCTTACTATTAACATTCTGTTTCAAGGTGGACTTAACTGTGTTTCAACCTGCCCCATGGTATGGGGCACAATGAAACACATGCACATTATAAGATTGCAATTTTTTCACACAAAGTTTCAATTAATGTTAGCTAGCTTGATATGGTATTGATAGTTTATTGATATGTCTTGCCTCTGAAACAAAAATTCTGAGAATTATTCAAAATAAAAAAAAATATAAAAAATAAAATATATTTTTTGTTTCAATGTGGCCCATGTTCCCCTACATGTGGCAACACAGACCACGTGGGTGGGTGCAGTGTTCTCGCTTTCCTCAGATTATTTCCCATTCCCATTTCCATTTCTGTAAAATGGTTCTGGTTACGAGTTAGTAGCTAGTCTCTTCCAACACGTGTGATGCTGTAGTGTGCTCGAAAAATGCTACGAGGTTGTGAATTTCCTTGTAATTGTTAATTTGTGCAATTATTCAACAATGAATGGAAGTGAAAACATAATATATTTTGGACAATTTAGGAAACTCAGTTTACAAGAACAGATTATTGCTATACAGAAGGGAAGGCCAACCCCAACATTACTTGATCTTATATGTATGCATGTAGGCTAATTTGTAGCATGTTTCATTCAAGAAGGTGTCATTTAGTGCTGTTAACTTCTTTCCTCCTCTTAAGAAATATGCAGGAGCCGCCTTTCAACGTAACAAAATGTGGTAGATACAAAAATATAACATGAAATGTCACTGATTATTTTGCATGACGAAATGGTCTGAAGTATCTCACAGAGGATAGACATTGTGTGTTTTAATTTCAAAAAAGGATCTGTTAATTCTTAATTAAAAATTATGTCATGTGTATCATTCTGGGGCAAAGTGACTAGGAAACAAAGCATTCAGCTGGCTCTTCAAACACAGATGTTTCCTTATAATAATTATTTTTAAGGAGCTGTTACTATTAAACTGTTACAGAAAGTAAACGACACATTTTGTTAAGGATTTGAAATAAAATTTACTTCAATTCAATGTAATTTGTATCAGCGAGATGATATTTGGCAAAGTGGGATCTGAGATTCGGCATTTTATTACCTGACAATCGTCTTATAGTTGGTATAAACCTCTGAAAAATAGCAAACAGATAATGAACCCAAGCGGTAATCGAATCAATGCCTGAGCGCAGCTCCGATTTTCAAATTTACTTTATCAAGAGATTCAATTAACATGATGTAGTTTCCGGTACTTACATAATCTTACTTCATAAACTGCGTAACATTAATATGAATTGGCGATAAGTGATTACACGTCCAATAAAAGCTGTCTGCACTTCTGTCCACTCTGTAATCGTTGTAGTGAAGTCAAGTTCAACTGGAAGAACTTAGAACTGATGCAGCCCTGTACCTTTGCTTGAAATGTTTACAATTTTAATACAGGAAATGTGCAGTGAAGTAAAAATATATATTAAAGATCCAGTTATTGATAAGACCCCAATTTATTTTTAAATCGACAAACTGATTTTGTAATGAAACATTACTGGATTGCAGAAATTTAAAATTAATATAGGGCAGACTCGTCTAATTTCGTGACACTAAGGTTTAATTGCAAATAGAAGGTTCAGATTTAAAAAAAAATTAGTGTTTTAACGTATGTACAGTACATATCAGCCGGAATCTCAATCAGAGGATATGATAACTTTAAATTACAATATTAAAACTTTCACTTATGGACATGCTTGTTCAGCTTTGTAGTCAACGTTGAAATCTCTGGTGGTAAGATTACCACATCGCTACGACAATAATTGCACGTGCAGATCCAGGGATATATCCAGTGGTGTCATTCTAATTTTTTAACAACTGCTTCTCTCCGCTAGTGACCACAAATTCAAAAATATTAAATGACGTAATAATAAGCAGCTACAAATAAAGCAAAACTGCAATTCAACATGTTCTTGCATAACAAAATTATGTGCATAATTTAAAATGTTGATTTGCGTTACGAAGAAGAGGAGTAGACTTTTGACAATTCATCTGTGCACTGGGTCGACATAAGAGCGGCAAAGGTTTGTCTCGCTACAGAAACATCATATCACATACATTATCCATACTATTATATACAGAAATACAGTGTAAGATACAGCATTATAATACGTATATACACAAATTAAACAAAAACAACGAAAGAGAAAATATACGGTTTATAAGCACAAGATAGGCACACCGTGACCCATACTCAACAACAATCGATGTTTCCTGGAAATGCAGCAGCGTGGGTGGAGTGCTGTTCTACGTATGCGCAGAGTCTTTTTTTCCTTTCTCCCAACGTTCTTATCTCCAACACAATAACGGTAGATAAGGTGTGAGAAGGCCACAGAACACCACCAACTAACTAGCTTTGAATATCTGCCGACACCGACATGTTTCAATTATTCCAAGACGCTCCAGCCAAGAATAGGATAAAGTGGCGCTTGTTTGTTGTAGCCCTGTGCTAGGAAATACTGTACTGTCCGAAGATGCATCTGTACACACATTTACGCCACATACTGTTACATCTAGTTAATTTAACATGTTCAGCGCATCACCGCCACTTCTAGCAACGCCGTATTGTATCTTTGGTCCAGGGAAAATACAATACGTCATTGCAGAAAGTGGCAGGAGTGAGTCTTTTCGTAAAAGTCGAGTATTTTCCGAGGACAAAAAATACAGTATGGCTTTCCTAACAAGTGGGGGTGATGTGCTAAGCATTTACAAATTTATTATTTTTCGAAACATCAGCCAATGGAACCAATTTTACTTTTTTTTACCACCACTACTATTATTCGGTTGAGAAGCTTTTGTCATCTAGTCTGCTGTCAAAAAATCTGAAAGTTAAAATTTATAAAACAGTTATATTACCAGTTGTTCTGTATGGCTGTGAAACTTGGACTCTCACTTTGAGAGAGGAACAGAGATTGAGGGTTTTTGAGAATAAGGTTCTTAGGAAAATATTTGGGGCTAAGAGGGATGAAGTTACAGGAGAATGGAGAAAGTTACACAACACAGAGCTGCACGCATTGTATCCTTCACCTGACATAATTAGGAACATTAAATCCAGACGTTTGAGATGGGCTGGGCATGTAGCACGTATGGGCGAATCCAGAAATGCATATAATAATAATAATAATAATAATAATAATAATAATAATAATAATAATGTTTTATTTTCGCTGGCAGAGTTAAGGCCGTAAGGCCTTCTCTTCCACTCAACCAGCCTTAATCAATACAATACATAAATTTAAATTACAAATATTTACACTACACTTAAAAGGTTCTCCAGCAATATTCTTCACTACACATTTATTTAAATTTAGATAAATCTATAAGGTAAAGTAGTAACTTAATTTATGAGCTAATTTAATTCAATGAATTATAGTTAATTTAATATTTGAGATAGCTAGTAAAATGATGAAAATTAATTTAATATAAGCTTACTAGGACTATGTTACAGGGAGAATATATATATTTCTATTTCTATAATGAGAATATTAATGTAATTGCCATTAGAGGTTTTGTAAATCTATTTAGAGAAATTAATGATAATAATAATAAGAATGGACAGATGTTAGTTTCATTATAAGTAACAAATATTAATCAGCAATTAATCTGTTAAGTAAGAATTTATGTAATTTTGACCTAAATGAAGTTATTGTCCAACAACCCCTTATATCACTCGGAAGTGAGTTCCAATTTCTAGCAACTGAAACTGTATAGGATGAAGAATATAAAGATGTCTTGTGGTAGGGTATAATGAGTAAATTGTTATGATGAGATCTTGTACTTAGCTGATGATATGTGGATAAATTTTTAAAACGAGAAGCCAAATAGATTGGGGTAGCGGTGCACAGAATTTGAAATAAGAGAACAAGAGAATGCAGGGCTCGTCGATCACTTAGCCTTAGCCAAGACAGAGTTTGGAAAGACGGGGAAACATGATCATACTTACGAATATTACAAATATAACGGACGCACGCATTATGCACACGTTGTAGCCTGCTGCTCAAATTTGCATTTAGGTTACTTAATATAATATCGCAGTAGTCATAGTGTGGCATCACGAGTGTTTGTACAAGGATTAATTTTAATTTATCAGGAAGAAAGTGCTTCAGTCGCTTTAATGAGTGAATAATGGAAAATAATTTTTTGGAAGTGTGATTCACTTGTTCATCCCATTCCAGGTGACAATCCATATAAATACCAAGGTTCTTCACAGTTGTACTGTATGGAATAGTAGTATTATTTACAATTATCAGTGGCAAATTTTGTTTGTCACACTTCGATCTTTGATGTTCTATTAAGATTGCCTGCGATTTACTTGCATTTAAATTAAGTCCGTGCATTTTCGACCATATGGATATAGAATTCAAGTCATCATTAACTTTAGTTATGGCGTCATTTATGTAGTTAGGTCGAGTATGCAGATAGATTTGTATGTCGTCAGCATAAATATGGTGTCGGCAGGATGTTAGATTAGAAGAAATATCATTAATATAAATAGAAAATAGTAAAGGTCCTAGGACAGAGCCTTGTGGTACGCCAGTCTTCGTGGTACGCCAAGTGGAATAACTATTATTAATAGACACGCACTGTTGGCGTTCACGAAGATAGGAGTCCATCCACGCTAAGGCATTGTCAGAAAAATGCAGTACTCTTAATTTTGCAATTAGTAAGTCAACGTCTACAGTGTCGAAGGCTTTGGAGTAGTCTAAAAGTGTTAATATTGTGATCTGTCCTTTGTCTAAAGCTTCACGTATATCCTCAGTCACTTTAAGCAGTGCAGTCGTTGTGCTGTGTCTCGTTCTGAAGCCTGATTGGTAAGGGTCAAGAATATCGTGAGTATTGAGATAATCTGTCAATTGTTTGTGCACAATTCGTTCCAAAGCTTTTGAGAGAACAGGAAGAATACTAATTGGTCTATAATCATTAGGTGTTACAGGTAGCTTAATTTTAGGAAGGGGACGAACAATAACCTTTTTCCATATGTCTGGATAATGTGAAGTCATTATGGATGCATTGAATATATGGGTTAGTGTCGGAATAATTATGTCCATAATTTTGTTCAGAAGTTCTATATTTATATTGTCTACTCCTTGTGATTTTGACTTGATGCGCTTTAGTGCTGATTTTACGTCAGAAGTTGTTATGTAGGAAAAGAAGAACTTGTCTCGTGCTGGGGCGGGTGTAGAGATTAATTCATTAATAGTCTGTTGTTTCGTTGCGGCGTCAGGTGCATGGGTAGTGGTGGATGTGAAGTAATTGTTTAGATCATCTAGACAAATAGTATTGTCAATTTGTGACTTAGATTATCCCAATCCCATTGACCTAACATTTCTCCACATATCGGATGCTCTAATATCAGTTTCAATGAGGCTGTAAGCATGTCTAAGCTTAGCATTTCTAATCGTCTGTGTGGTCATATTTCTTAGTCGCTTGTACCGCAAGAAATCTATGTCACTTTTTAGTCTCTTGAATTTCCGAAAAGCTTCGTCTCTGTCTCTCATCACTGATCAGATTTCTGTAGTCATCCAGGGAGCTGGAGGTCTCGTAATGCGTCTAGTTTTTATTGGGGCATGTTTGTCATATAATGTAATAACAAGGTTGTTAAAAGCTTGTACTTTTTTGTCAACTGTACGGAGAGTCCAAACATCACGCCATGGCAGTAATAACGCGTCAGAAATTAAAGAGGCGTCGTTGATATGTCGCAGATCCCTATACTGAATGCGTTTTGGTGTTGCCTTAGGACACTGCAATGAATACTCTACAAATATAATATCATGTGCAGAAATCCCAGGAGCCGGTAGTTGTCCGTGCGTTATTTTGTGGGGATTTGTAGTTCCTATGATGTCTAGTAGTGTTTCTGCAGTCTCTGTGTGATGAGTGGCTTGGAGCGGTAGAATTGTCATATTGCAGGCCGCAAACATGTTTGAGAGCCGTACACTGGAAGAGGACGTTACTAGAAGATTGTTGTTAAAGTCACCCATTACTACAACGTGTTCATAAAGCGGCAAAATGTCTAAAAGTGAATTTTCTACGTCAGTTAAATGATTTATCTTCGGTGGTATATAGACAACGCACAGAAGACACTTTTGTAGACTTGCAAAAATTTCAATAAATAAATATTCAGGCCGTGCACTGTACTCTGAGGGAGAATGAAGAATAACTTTAGGTCGAAGATCAGATCTAATGTAAGCTGCTACACCGCCGCCCCCTTTGCCTGTTCTGTCATTTCGACACAGTACATAACCATTAATATCTACAAGAGAAGAGGACAGTGTAGGTTTCAACCAGCTTTCGGAAATTAGAATTGCATGCATATCATTTGGAGCGAATATGGAATAGAATTCATTGAAATGACAAATAACGCTTTGAGTGTTGACATGTGCTACTTTAAGGTTAGTGGGGTGGGAAGTGAAAGATTGTTTAAGGAGGTCAGCTGTAGTCGGTGTAGAAAGAGAAAGTGGAGGGACGGTGACATTCCTAGACAGGCTTGGCTCTATTGTTAAAAGAGGGTGAGTTACAGCCAGAGGTGACTCGCTAGGGGTTGTTGGTAGGTTTACACTTGTCGGAATTTCAATGTGCCAACTTACGAACTATTGAAACTAACAACTGTACTTACCACTTAGCGCAGCTATTCTATAGGTTAATTGGTTAGCTTACTTAAAACTAGCACAACAGAAAAAACACTCAACACTCAATGTCTGCTGCAGATGTAATACGTCTCTTTCTAGAGTGTTAGTTGGGAGGCCAGAGGGGAAAAGACCTTTGGGAAGGCCGAGACGTAGTTGGGAAGATAATATTAAAATGGATTTGAGGGAGGTGGGATATGATGGTAGGGACTGGATTAATCTTGCTCAGGATAGGGACCGATGGCGGGCTTATGTGAGGGCGGCAACGAACCTCCGGGTTCCTTAAAAGCCAGCAAGTAAGTAAGTACCACCACTACTACAGCTTGGTTTTGGGAATCGAAGCATGTGAGGGGCAGGCTTGTGGTTTCTCAAGCTCCGCGTGAATCAGTTGCTGAACACAATGAATCTCTCTGCCTGTTCGCTACTTTGGGAAAGGAAGCTAAGGGCGAAGAGGAAATCATCCTGTGCTCTTTGGTGAAGACAGTGATATCTTCAGCACACTGTCAATACTCCAAGTATCTAATTGTTTCATTATATTATTAATTTTTATCACACATTCATTCAGTGGACACTCATAATTATGAGTTTACATCATTATCGATATAAAACATTAAAAAGTCCGCCCATATAGTTAATTTATTTGTCAGTCTGACAAAAAAGTACCGTAGGTAGAGTGACTCTAAACAAATTACAAATGTCAGTCTTTTACACTATTTTCTACAGATTTATGCTTCCCTGTCCACAATATAAAAGAAAAAGATAAGCGTGGAGTAGGGTAGTTCATGATACTATGGCAAAAACTGAAGTTGTTCCAATCTTAGCTTTGTTTTTGTCCTCTAGGACAGTCAAACTGCTGTGTTAAATTTTAAGTTAATGAAATGATGTCTAGAGATCGCTCCATTGTAATAATTTACGTAAATTTTATCAGGTACGAGTAAATGAATATGCCTAATAGTTTGAGATCTCCTGCAAACTGGTTCCTTGGCAAGCCAATTTCTGAATTGTCGACAGTAAGATTACCACGTGGATTACACATGCTTCGATGTGTAGAGTTTCGTTACTTGAACGAAGACAAGCCCTTCCAGATAATTACAGATTGGTCTATGGAAACGTGCAGGGATTCCAACCCTGCGAATAGATTCATGTGTTAAATAAATTTCTAAATTATAGACATCAGCTCAAAGAATTTTGAATGACCACAAGGGTCCTGAATACAATAAACATGTACAATAATGTGATGTGATACATTAAAGAAAAAAGAAAGTTAATTGTTGAAGGCAAATATAAGTTGATTAATTGAAATAGAGATGATGATGTAATATTTGAAGAGAATCCTTGATAATATTTATAAGTATAGACATTACATAATCAAAAGGAATGTGAAGTTCCTTAAGGGAACGAACAGGTGAAAAATGTGGAAAAATGGAAAAAAATACAAATTTTTGTTTTTATGTTCATAATTTTATTTAAACCTTCTACTTTCATAATATGGCCTCATTTTTTATTTGGGAGCCCTTTAAACCGTGTCACATGACGTTTAAATGTCTGCTTGCACGTGCTTCGTTGCCCTTTAAACGAGCTGTCAGCTCTAAAGTTTATGTTGAGCTTTGTAATTTGAATAAAGCGGGCTAGTTTTTTTTCTGGTGTGTATCTAGTGAAATTAAGTTTGTTGTCACTCCTGAATATACTATCAGCTTGCCTGTCAGCCCTGCAAATACTTCGTTTTGAAACTGAACGGCAAAATATTGTTTGTGGACCGTTTCTTCTCGAGTTTGTGCGTTTGTACGTGAATATTCATACTTGTTTTGCTGATTTCGTGTTATTTAGGATGTTATTAAAGTTTTACACTAATTTTGTATTCAATTAGTTGTATATATTAGTGTGAATAAGTTAGTATAAGTGCATTAGGTTAGGAATCGTCACAATAACATTCAAGACCACGTGTATAACTCAACATTTAGCATTTTAGGCATAGTTTTAGTTTTCTAAACATGAATAGACTAAGTGACATTCATAATAAGGGCAAGAAACGATCAAAATATGCTAATAGGGCTAAAAATTTAGCAAATATAAGGTGGAAGAATGCCAAAACTATTGTGGAATGTGTGCAACAAGAAAATGTGTTAGGCCTAGTTGGTGATAATGAAGATCAAGTGTCAAAAGAAACAAATAATAAACAAAGTGCTAGTGAGATAAAGTTGATAAAATATGGCAACTTGCAGGAGAATTCAAATATAAGTGCCCCCCAGTGTAGTGAAGACTACACATTAGTGCATGTAAGTTTGTGGAGTGAACTGTATAAAGGAGTAAAATGTGGTGAATGTGGAATGGATAGTGCAAAAGCTGAGCTTACTGAACCATCAGGCTTTGCATTTAAAGTGATAGTGAAGTGTTATAATTGCAACACAGTGTTGAATGAAATGTATACAAGCCCTAAGGTAGGTAACACTGAGTCAACTCGACCTCCCTTCGATGTAAATAGGAGAATGGTCAACGCCTTTGTTACCATGGGAAAAGGACACTCTGCTATGGAACAACATTGTATGGCTATGGGTATGGCAGGTTTGAGCTCACCATCCTTCAACTCTCACCTGATAAAACTGACGGAAGAAAACAAACTTGTCAGACAACATGTGTTGAGAAATGCTCACTCTGCAGTTAGACGAGCTCACATGGAAGTGGACAGTTCTATTAGTGATAGTGATGTTATAAATATTGGTGTGTCATACGATGGCACATGGATGAAGCGTGGACATACATCAAAGTATGGTTTAGGTTTAGTCATAGATATTTTAACAGGACTAGTGTTAGATTTTGAAATAATGTCAAAATATTGCAGTACTTGTGAAAAGACAGAAAAAAAAAAATGGATGTTGCAAGTGACGAATATAAACAGTGGTATCAAAGTCACAAAGATGCTGGTGTTTGTGAGAAAAATTTTGATGGATCTTCAAATGCCATGGAGATGAAAGCTGCAGAAATTCTCTGGACCCGGTCCATTAGGTTGTGTAATATGAGGTACCGGTACACAACCTTATTGTCTGACGGGGATGCAAAAACACACCATCACCTTCAGCAGCTTCAAGTTTATGGTGAAGGCATTGACATTAGAAAAGAAGAATGTGTGAACCACGTTGCTAAGAGAGTAGGTAAAGGTCTACAGAATATTGTTAGGGAATGGAGAGGGACAGATTCCTCAATCGGAGGCAAAAAAAAGGGAAGTCTGACTGCAGAAATGATACCTCGACTGCAAAATTACTACAGAAAGGCCATTATTGATAATATCCCCGATGTAAACAAGATGAAGAAAGCCATCTATGCAACACTTGACCATGCAATGTCCACGGATGACAAGCCCCTGCATTCAAGATGCCCTAGTGGTGAAAAGTCATTGTGCTTCTTCAACCGGGCCATTGCGAAGCAAGAAGCTGTTCCGAAGCATGACTTGAAAACCATGAAGACAGTGTTGCGACCTGATGTTGTGGCTAAAATCATGCCAGTGTACTGTAGACTAGCTAGTGATGAACTTCTTAGCAAGTGCACTGCAGGAAAAACTCAAAATGTGAATGAAAGTGTTCATAGTGTGATATGGCGGAAGTGCCCAAAAGAAATTTTTGTATCAAAAAAAAAAACTTGAAGTGGCTGTTACTTCTGCTGTGACTGAATTTAACATGGGTTGTACAGCAAACATTTCCATGAGAGATTTAGTGTCAACAGTGAAATTATCTCCTGCAGCATACAAAATTGGCAATAGGAGAGACAAGCGTCGACTGCAGCAAGCGGCTACTTCAACCAGTGAGAACTTCAAAACAAGCAGGAAGAAGCTATGTTTGTCAAAAAGTGTCACTGAAAGTAGGAAAAAGCAGCAGGAGGGGTCAACATATCAGGCAGGAGGGTTTTAAGCAATTTCCATAATGTGTAAGTACTCAAACATAGTGTTGTACTTTAAAACTTGATTTTCTCCCTTTTAAATTTTATTACATTTTAACATGTTCAAATTGCTCCATATGATGCATTTCTTAACCAATAGTGATGAAATTTTTACCACAAGCCCACATTACCTAAAGGAAAAAGACTGTCACATGGATTTTTAAAATATTTATTATTTGCCAAGATATAAATTGATTAAGATGCATGAAATTAATTTTTTTCTTTAAATTGGCACTCACCCAGTTTTGAATTTTTTTCTCAGTAACTAAGAAGTGCTAACTAAAAATCATGTGACAGATGTTTTATTATTGTTAGAGGAACTGTTCTATATTTTTTTTAAATTCATAATGTTAAGCGTTCATCATGCAGCATTTTTTAAATATTAATTAGTATTAATTGGTAAATAATTAATTTCTTCAAAACTAATTAAGATACATTGATGAAATTTATAGGGATGTCTTAAATACATATCAGCACTCTGTGGTAAAAATTTCAGTCCATTAGCATCACAAATGCATAATTTGAATATTTCACCTGTTCATTCCCTTAAGATAATTCCACGTGAATTTTGTGATTGAACCTCTACTGCCAAACAGCAAACCAATGACGGACCATTGTTTAAGAGGGACGTTGTACTTTTGAGAAAGATACGGCAGACAAGGTTCATATATGGACTTCTTCTCAATATCAACCTCGGTGGCCTGATTTAGGTTTCTTTCGAAACGGATAGTAGGGTCAAGAACAAGAGCCCGTTTTAAGCGTCCGTTGATAGCAATAATGTCTGCCCGTCTAAAAGAACCATCTGATGATACACAATGTACTTCCTCATGAATCTCTCAATTTAAAGTTTTAATATCGCCAAATAATGTCGTACACGATGATGTCTAGCATTGATCAGCAGCTCGCCTTTGGGGCATTGTCCAAGCACGTGTCCAAGTGTTTCAAGCTCGCTACAGTCTGGATGACGGCAGCGGGTTGTGCTTAGAGTCCTGCCCGGTATTGCGCGAACCGCCGAAATATTGCTTGACATTTTTAAAGCATTGGTCCATTCTGAGGAAGATAGGCCCTTTCGATTGCTTACCCATGAGTTAGCCTTGGGGAGATCACTATAAACAATAACCCCTTTACCGCGCAAGGTATGGTTTGTCCAAGTTTGGAATGCGTCATTTCTTAAGTGTTTACGAATTTTACGACCTGACCAGTTGATAGCATCAATAGCTGTGATATTCAATTTTGACAGAGCAGAAACTTTTTCACTTACAAGGTCCCTAACAGTGTGGAGATGGGAGTCATCAACACGAAGAATGGACCAAACTGAATGATAAATATCTGGATCTAAAAAGAAGAACTAAACAGCGAGAAAGCGATATAATGAAACAAAACACATTAAAGAGATCTGAACAAGTTGATTGATATTGCTATGACACATGCAATGAAAGAAATTGGAAATGAGGAGGGCCAGATATTTCTTGAAAAGCAAATAGAAGATGTATTTTGAAATAGCTGATCTAAAGACAGCTACACAAGAAACCAAGAAGAGACATCGAGAGGAAAAAGAGTGAATGAAGAGAGCTCGACACGAAGAAGTGAATTTATCCATGAAAGGCTCAGCAATCGACTTTCCTTCTAACTCTTCATCATGTTCATCACCTGGTGAATCTGATAGTGAGAATGAATATCGACTGTTCTTACTCTCCGTAACAATTATCCCAACCAAACTGTAGCTACGAAAGCACAATTATAGGCTATTATGGCCCTTTGCCAGCATCTTTAGCTTCTCTCCGAGCATCTGGTTATCCTAGCCATTATTTGATGACCGAGTGACCACAGAGAAAAAGAAAAATCATCATCATTATTTACTAAACAGATTTTAGATAATGTGTATATTATAGATATATTAATTTGTCCTACAGAATTTATCTGTAATATTGACACTAAATATTTTAGGAGAAAAATTTTCTCCGGTGCCGGGGATCGAACCTGGGTCCTTGGTTCTACATACCAACCGCTCTGACCACTGAGCTACGCCGAATTCAATCCACAGCACCGGATCGAATTCTCCTCCTTCGATGTTTCCCTTTGTGGCCTGACTCCAAGTTAGGCATGTATGTGTTGAAGTGTATCCAATGTCAACTGCCATTGTAGTAGCAGCGCACTCAGCTGAGTGACTTGTTGGCCGGGAATCCGCAGTTATTATGCACTGCTAGCCAAGAGAATATTATAGATATCGTCGCTTAAGAACCAATACCGCGTAACTGACATTTTTGGTCAAAACTGTTTTTTTGCACAGAGGGTACCTCCACTGTCATCTGCATGCATTGACAAGCGCGGAATTTGATTGCATGAATGGCCTGCGTGCGAAGGAGGGGGGTACAATACCGCGTATCTGAAGTCACGAGAAGTCTGTAGGAAATACCGCGTATCTGACAACAGATATTATGTGTACTCCCTGCGCGCCCTCAGTACGGAAGCTAGTTCTCGTTACTGCCTTGTAAAATTGTATCAACAGTGTGTAATATTCTGAGAAGATTAAAGAAGTGTTCAGTTTCAATTATTTAAAAGGTAAATATAATAGAATTATTTCGCTAATGTCAATTGAATGTTAGTTGAGCTGAATTGCCGCAGAATCTCCAAGTTCATTCACTGAAATATAGAACATTTAATATTTTATTATTATATAGGCCTACAGATACAAGAAAAGAAATGGACAATGAATCAGACGACAGTCAGTTTAGCGAGAACGAAATCCTATCTGTGCTATGTTCTGCATTCAAGACGGGAGAAACTTCTGTGAACATTAACAAAGGTATGGCATAAGAAGTATCACAGTTATTAAACGTTTATTTTTCTTCAGTTACGGAATCATAACAGCAAACTTAATTTAAGTACTTAATATAAATAATCATGAAAGGCCGCTAAAATAATTTGCGCTACATTTAGTGGTGCTGAGCTTGGTTCCTTCCATTTCCTCCGGTAGGAGGAAGATCTAAATTAATGATAATATTTACTACACATGTTTTTAAGCCATTTATATCACATTTATAAACACTAGTAATCTCATCTTATTCGTAGGTGTACTGCCTGATAATTCAAATGCAAAAGAAAACCGTCCTTCTGGAAATGGGCTGCTGCAGATCAGGGATTATCCGTCCAGTGTTACCGGTAATGTTATGATCGTATTATGCAGTCTGGTATGATTTAAAGCAACGCTATTAAAATAATACAGCTAGAAATAGGATAGGACAGAAACTGAATACAAAACCATGTCAATGAAGGATCTACACCAAATTTCGGAAGCGTCTTCATATGTAGACAACCCCGAAGAATTTGTGAATGCTACTTATTCTACATCTTTACATTCGTCAGAAAAAGGTAAAGAGAAGAATCTACAAGCGTTTCATGGAAATTTGACAGAAAAGAAAAAGAATTTCAAAGCCACAAAAGGGTAAGTGGAAGAAAATGAAAAATAGAAAACTTAGAATGGAAGAGGAAGCTTATCTTAGCTACAAGAGATCGAAAGATGGCAAAGTAACACATGATACGGAAAGAGATGCAAGGAATTTGGGGCCAGAGTGTAGTTATAAAATGTGCCAAAATTCGAAAGTAATGGGCTGTAATTTAATTTCTAATGAGAGAAGACATCTTTCAGGCATTCTGGAAATCTATGACTTGGGAACAGAAGACCGTTTACGTATCAAATCTACGAAAAGACCTGACAGTACAAATTCTGAATCGAGAAGAAAGAGAACATTTGTCTACAACCTAAAAGTTGATGAGAAAAAAATTCAGGTTTGCAAAAAGATGTTTCTGTGTACATTGGGAATTAAAGAATGAACTGTGCAATATTGGTCAGCTAATAGTACTGATGGCGTCCCTTCAGTAAAAAAAAAGTCATGTTCTCGTGCAAAAGCACAGAAAAAAAAAAGAGCATTAGTAGCCTGCCTAAATTACCGTCACATTATTGTATATAGAACCGATTGTGCCATAGTTTTTATGATAGTATTCCACACTAGGGTTACTCAAGGATTAGTTTTTGTGATTTCAGCATAGGCCTATAATTATTTCTTTATTGTGTTTAACGAATATTGTGCCTGAAAAATTATCATCATTATTATATTTTTATATGATTTTCTTTTCATTATTCGCAAGTCAGTCAAGTCCATTGTCAATAATAGTAATAATAATAATAATAATAATAATAATAATAATAATAATAATAATAATAATAATAATATTATTATTAATTATTTTATTATAAAATTAGTTTTGTCAGCAACGTTTTAGCAACAATTCTACTTATCTATTCATATACGTAGTGTGAAAATAAAGTACCTGGTATCAGATTATTATTATTATTATTATTATTATTATTATTATTATTATTATTATTATTATTTACAAATGGCTTTTAAGGAACCCGAAGGTTCATTGCCGCCCTCACATAAGCCCGCCATCGGTCCCTATTATTATTATTATTATTATTATTATTATTATTATTATTATTATTATTATAACAATAAACATTGAACTGTGTCTTCTTTTTCCTTTCCCATAGTTTCAGCATTTTATTTACTAAGAATGCAGCAATCATTGTCTGGAACGTAATCTAGTGCTGATTCAAGCTACAGCCTACCGACCTTGACCTCAAGTCAGATGGTAGGACAACAATTCAGATAACACATTGACATATACAAGAGCACGAATAATATTTCCAGAAGGCACTTTTCACGCAAAGAAAACGCTTGTCAGCATGTGTCCTAAAGCTGCTAAAGTTGTCTCACAATACCGCGTAACTAACAAAATGTAGTCAACGGCAGAGTTCCAATACCGCGTAAGTGACATGGCCAAATGTCTACGGCCATGATCATCCATTTTCACTTAGTCACAAATTAGTTAAGCTATTTCATAGCCATACACCACTTTTCAAGACTATTGCGTTATTTTTATGGTTTTTATTCGGTTTTTTCCTTCTCCTGTAAAATTTACATTTTGTCAGTTACGCGGTATTGGTTCTTAAGCGACGATATATTAATTTGTCCTACAGAATTTAACTGTAATATTGACACTTAATATTTTAGGAGAAAAATTCGCTCCGGCGCCGGGGATCGAACCCAGGTCCATGGTTCTACATACCAACCGCTCTGACCACTGAGCTACGCCGAATTCAATACACAGAACCGGATCGAATTCTCCTCCTTCGATGTTTCCCTCCAAGTTAGGCATATATGTGTTGACGTGTATCCAATGTCAACTGCCATTATAGTAGGAGCGCACTCAGCTGAGTGAACAACACGTCAACACATATATGCCTAACTTGGAGTCAGGCCACAAAGGGAAACATCGAAGGAGGAGAATTCGATCCGGTGCTGTGGATTGAATTCGGCGTAGCTCAGTGGTCAGAGCATTTGGTACGTAGAATCAAGGACCCGGGTTCGATCCCTGGCGCCGGAGCGAATTTTTCTCCTAAAATATTTAGATAATGTGGTCTGTTGCGAACTCAACTCATCGTTTACCCGGTAAAAAAAAAGGAAAATATGATGACAAAGATGCAGCGTCCACAGAAATCTGGTACTCCTCGGCGACTACAGATTATGGATTACTCGGAAGACCTGAAATTGGAGAATACTGTGACATTAAGAAATAGTTATTTATTTCAAGGTTGAAAGAGGAAGAGTCAAACCTCAATTTTTCCTGCAGAGACCTTGTACAGTTGTCAAAAGAAAAAGTGGCCGCTCTCTTGAAACAAAGTTCCTTTCGGCTATCTTCGCTACAATTCGGAGACAGGCGATGTTACATGTTGTTGGATCACGTTGCCTGGTATCTACAGTTATAATTAAAGTATTCTGCTAGTTACTCGATAACGTAATGGTAGCGTTCCAGCCTCTTATTCGTGAGGTCCTGCGTGCGAATACAACCTTGTGCTTTTCATGTTTTTTTTTTTTTTAGAGAGAGAGAGAGACAAAATATACATACGAGGGCTATTCATAAAATAACTTCCGTTTATTTTTCACAAACCTGTGAATGACGTTACAGGATTGGGTTACAATACGTTTGAAAGTATACACTCTAATTTATTTTTCCACATAGTTTCCAGTCACATTGAGACACTTGACGTAGCGTTTGACGAGCTTTGAAATTCCGCAATCGTAGAATTCGGCCGCCTGCGACTGAAGCCAACCTACGACGCTGGTTTTCAACTCTTCGTCATCGTCAAAGCGCTTCGAGCCAAGCCACGTCTTCATGTGCATGGAGAGATGGTAATCGCTAGGCGCAAAATCTGGGCTACAGGAAGGATGATCCAATACTTTCCAGTTGAACTCTTGCAGTTTGGTCGCAGTACGACGCGCTGAATGCGGCCGAGCGTTGTCATGCAGGAAAATCACCCCAGGGTTCAACATGTCACGACGTTTGTTTTGAATGGCCCTTTTCAAGTTTGTTAATGTGTTACAGTAACGCTCAGCATTAATTGTGGCATTCCTCTCTAAGAACTCCACTAGCAAAATTCCTTTTGTGTCCCAGAAGACAGTTGCCATGAGTTTCGTCGTGGAAAGTGTTTGGCGACACTTTGTGGATTTCTTTCGGCGAGTGAGTATGGCCCCACTCATTCATTCATTCATTTATTTTATTCCATAGATCTTACATGAGCAATGAAGCTTTAAGATGTGGAACATGTCAACATTTTACAATATTACAATTACAATTTTTACAAATTTTTATAGTTTTACAATTTAGTAATTTTCTACAATTTTTACAATGTTGTACAATTTTTTTACATTTTGGCGAGATGTAGTGAGATGAAATGAGGTCCGAGGATTCGCCAAAATATTACCCGGCATTTGCCTTTTCGGTGGGGGAAACCTCGGAAAAACCCAACCAGGTAATCAAATCAAAGGTGTTGATGCCAAGGACTCGCCATAGACCATCCAGCTTCAGTCCCACGGCTGTGGAAAACCTCGGAAGAAACCAAAGTCCAAAGGGGGATCCAACCCAAGCCCGAACGCAGCTCCGGAACAGCAGCCCAGCGAGTTTGCTGACTGAGCTACATCGATGGCTCTACTAAAAGTATACAATACATAGCCAATCAGATTATTAAATTTACAAACGCAAACGATCATTCATAAGTTGAGCTATATTATAATACAAAACAATTTAATTAAATTTAAGGCATAAACAATTCAACCAGTTGTGATATACAGAAATTGATAATACATATCATGCAAACTACTTCAAATTACAAACACAAACAATTTATCAGTAGAGCTATATAGATTACTATTCAATTTAAAGCATATACAATTCATCGGCCAAAACTATACAAATATATACAATACAAAGTAGCATACTTTCATTAAGCTATACAAATTTGTGCAATTAATATCAAGTAGATTAATTCAATTTATAATCATAAACAATTCATCAGTTGAGCTATACGTATTACCATTCAATTTACAGTAGGTCTATATACAATTCATCAGTAGAGCTACACAGACTAGTAATCATTTTAAGAACATATACAATTCATCAGCCAAACTATACAAACATATACAATCAAATTAGTTCAATTTACAAACTTATTTTCGTTAAGCTATACAATTCATATGAAGTAGATTAATTAAATTTATAAGCTTAAACAATTCATCAGTTGACCTATACAGTATACTATTCAATTTACAGTACATACAATTCATCAGTTATGCTAAACAAAAAATACAATACATAGTAAACAGATTAAGTCAATATAAAAACATATTTTAGTTGAGCTATATAAAATTGTACATGTCATTTAAGTAGAATAATTCAATTCACAAGCATAAACAATTCATCAATTGTGTAGAAGGTATGAGTATGTAGAAATTTGGTTAATTCTTTTCTGAACCTTTTCTCGTTGTTCTTCAAATCTTTAAGATAATTAGGCAGTGCATTGAAGACTGTTATACATGAATAGCGAACTCCTTTTTTAAAACAGCTTAGACTAACAGAGGGTAGATGAAGATGTGATTTATGTCTTGTATTAAAATGATGAATGTCTTGATTAGTACTGAATTTATCTTGGTTCTTAATATACAGCATCATTAGGGAAAGAATGTATTCACAAGGTAAAGTCAAGATTTCTAAGTTTCGGAAAATATTTTTACATGAGGTCCTTTTATGCACACCGGTCATTATTCTTATAGCTTTCTTTTGTAAAACAAAAACGTGTTTAGCTTCAGACGAGTTACCCCAGAATATTAATCCATATTTCATTACAGAGTGAAAATATGCAAAGTATGACATTTTAAGTAAGTTTATATCACCAATAGTAGATAAGGATCTTAATGCATAACAGGCAGAGCTCAATTTACGAGTAATACATTCTATATGCGTTTTCCAGTTCAAGTGATTATCCAATTCTAAACCAAGAAACTTTGTGCTTATAGATTCTTTGAGATGAGTTCCATTTAATCGAATACTGTAGGAAACCTGAGCACTATTGTGTGTACTAAATTTGACTGCACTGGTTTTATCAACATTAAGTGCTAGTTTATTTGCATGGAACCATTCATTCATTAGATTCAGCACTGTATTAGAAGTGTTTATAAAATTATCGTATTGTTTGCTTGAAATAATTACACTTGTATCATCTGCAAATAAAATTACATGGGATGAATTGTTTATGGTCAAGGCTAAATCATTAATATAAACTAGAAACAACAATGGACCTAAAATTGACCCCTGCGGAACACCATGTTTAATATTTCTAAATTCTGAATAAGTAACTTTATGACTATTTGGTACATTTATTTCTACTTTTTGTTTTCTATTTGATAAGTACGATGTAAACCAACCCAACATCTCATCTTTAATACCATAAAACTTCAATTTTTTTACTAATATACTATGGTCTACACAATCAAATGCTTTAGCCAAGTCACAAAAAATCCCACCTACATGTAGTTTCGAATTTAATGAATTTAGTATTTCATCCACCAAACTAAAAGCAGCATTCACTGTCGATTTTTGTTTTCTAAATCCAAACTGTTCTAAAACTAATATATTGTTGGACTCCAGGTAATGATATAATCTATTATACATAACTTTCTCAAACACTTTTGAAAATGTTGTTAATAATGATATGGGTCTGTAATTAGCAATAGTACATTTATCTCCCTTTTTGTATATTGGTTTTACTATTGAATATTTGAGTCTTTCTGGAAAAATACCACATTGCATTGACAAATTGCATAGATAGCTTAACGGATGGGATAATATTTCAGAACAAGCTTTCAGAACTTTACTTGGAATTTCCTCATATCCAGAGGAATATTTTGTTTTTAGTTGTTTTATCACATGCATGATTTCTGCTGCGGTAGTGGGAATAAATTTGAGACCTAAAAACTCAGTGTTAAATGCATCAGTTAGGTAACCAAGTGCAGCATCTTCTGGACAATCTTGAATGTTTAAGTTCTGAATAATATTTATATAGAAGTCGTAAAAATGATTTGCAATTGATTTTAGGTTACCTATTTTACTATCATTGATTTTAATGCAAGTAATATTTTCACTCTTTGAATATCGATTAGTTTCATTTTTAATAATATCCCAAATAGTTTTAATCTTATTATCTGAATTTTGTATTTTTTCATTCAGATACATTTTCTTTGCATCTTTTATAACTTTTGTCAAAGTTTTACAGTAATTCTTGTAGTAATTAAGAACATGAGGATCATCACTATTCCTACTCATTAAATATAGATTCCTTTTTCTAGCACATGATATTTTAATTCCCACTGCATTGATTGAAGCTTTGTTTCTGCATTCACATACCGCACCCAAATCTCATCTCCTGTCACAATCTGATCGAGAAAAGCATCATATTTTGCGCCTAGCGATTACCATCTCTTCATGCACATGAAGACGTGGCTTGGCTCGAAGCGCTTTGACGATGACGAAGAGTTGAAAACCAGTGTCGTAGGTTGGCTTCAGTCGCAGGTGGCCGAATTCTACGATTGCGGAATTTCAAAGCTCGTCAAACACTATGACAAGTGTCTCAATGTGACTGGAAACTAGGCCTATGTGGAAAAATAAATTAGAGTGCATACTTTCAAACGTATTGTAACCCAATTCTGTAACGTCATTCACAAGTTTGTAAAAAATAAACGGAAGTTACTTTATGAATAGCCCTCGTAATTGCTCCTTTCTCTTTTACGATTATTTTAGTAATTAACATCAGGTTCATGAATGTATTATGCCATGACTTTATCATTAAGACATTGTGGCTGCAAATGGAAAAAAAAAAAAAAAAATTATTCTCAAAAAAATTTCTTTCGTGGCATAAAAAAAATAAACTTACTAGCGTCTGCCTTAGAACATTCAAACAATTAAGCGTTCAAAAAACAAAACAAAAAGCCACGATTTAATATTTAGTCTATCTTCCCCTTATCTCGATCACATCTTGCAGTCGAGTGGGCATGGAATCGACTAGTCTTTGCAAATGGCGACTGTTCTTAGAAACGACATTCCAGGCATTCTGAACATACATAAGTGTTCTGCCCATGGGCAGGTCTTTCATTGCAAACCCAGCATTCTCCAATATTTCCTATTTTCTGCCTTCCTCTTAGTCTCCGCATATGATCCACATATCCTAATGTCGTCTATTATTCTTCTCAACTACAGACCCAACCAATTCCTTTTTCTCTATTCTAATCAATTTCAGCATTATTCTTTCTTCACCCACTTTTTCCAAGACAAGTTTATTTCTTATTCTGTCTGTCCACTTCACACGCTCCGTTCTTCTCCACATCCACATTTAAAATGCTTCTATTCGTTTCTCTTCATTTCGTCGTAATGTTCATGTTTCTTACCCATACAATGCCACACCCCACACAAAGCACTTCACTAGTCTCTTCATTAGTTCTTTTTCCAGAGGTCCGCAGAAGATGCTCCTTTTTCTATTAAAAGCTTCCTTTGCTCATGTTTGCAGTTTTTCTTGGGAAGGATAAATGCGGTAACTTCCCGTTGCTTTCCACACACCACTGTCTGTTTCGTATCTTGTTAGATCCCAGGGGGCTGAAGCGTGGAGATGAGGAGAGTGGATTTGACTAATTGGGCCCTCCGGACTTCACCGAAATTCACCGCAAAAGTTAAATATTAGTTGTATCAGGATGTTTGACCCGATCAGAGACCGGGAAATCCCAATTAGCCTTTGCACCCCGCATCCTGGAATAGTTTCTATAAATCATCAGAAAATATTGGAGGGAGATTGGGCCAATTTTTCCGCAAATGTTTCAACACTTGTGCCCTCGTAGCTCAGCAGAAGAACGTCGGAATTTAGATGTCAACGTCTCAGGTTCAATTCCTCGTCACTCCTTTTCATTTTATTGTGGTTCAAGATAGTATAATGTAATAATATAAAAAGAAAAACTAACACCAGTATTATGCAACTGTATTGTTCCAAACCTAATATTAAATTTATGTTATTTATATCACTAAAGAACGATAACTGAATATAAATTATAACTTGAATATTATTTATGTCGCTAAAGAACGATAACAATATAAATAACTTGAATATTATACAATATCACTAAAGAACGATAACAGGATATAAATGATAAATAGCGGTTTGTTTAATTAATATAAGATATTATATAATATATAATTATTTAAATAAAATAACCTGATTTACAAAGAAAAATTGTTATTTGTATTATAATAATTACTTACATAAAATACAGATTATTTATATCGCGAAAGGATAATTACTGAATATAAATAACTTGAATATTATTTATAACGCTAAAGAACGAAATGATAATTTGAATATTATTTATATCACTAAAGAACGACAACAGAATATAAAAAACGTGAATATTATTCATATCGTTAAAGAACGATAACAGAAGACAAAAAATTATAACTTGAATATTATTTATATTGCTAAAAGAACGATAACAAAATATAAATAACTTGATATCGATAAAGAACGATAACAGAATATAAATGATAATTTGAATATTACTTATATTGCTAGAGAACGATTAAAAAATAAAATGAAAATTTGAATAAGGCCCGAACCCACAACCTTCGAATCACTAAGCAAGCATTCTACCGCTGGTCTACGAGAAGCAGATTTGGAATACTTCCATAGTTCCGGAATTGCTTCTACAAACACATGCATCGTGTAACATCGCCGTGACCCGAAATGGACTTTGAAAATATTCGCTGTTCACGAGTGCGGCCACTTTTTTTTTTTTGACAACTGTACACATCCCATCAAACTGTTTTCATTTTTGTTTACTGAATAACTGCAGTAATGTAATCATCATCTGAAAGAAGCCCATTCGTGCGGATTTGTGTCGTTTTTGTCGCGCCAGAAATTTACCCCTCCAAAGACAATGGATGCAGCAAGATGGAGCTACAGCCCACACCGCGAGAGTGTCATTTGCACTTCTGCAACGACACTTTGGAGATCGCCTAATTTCTTGTGGAATTCCATTTCCTTATCCTTCCTTCTCCTCGGATCTTACGGCCCCAAATGCCTACATATGGGACATGTTGAAAGAATCAGTTTTCAAGACATGATCCACCTACAAATATTCCCGAATTACGAGAGAAGATAACGTCATTTTTGTGTTCTTACAGTAATCTTTGTTCATCAACGTGTTCAATAATCTACAGGAACGTTATGAACAATGTATGGCACATGATGGTACACATTTCGAACACAAACTGTACCAGAGCAATTAAATAACATTTCAGTTCGTTTTGCCGCATATTGTAATAGATTTATTTATGAAAGAGGACAGAAAAAAGATGCCTATGTCGTCTTTCGAGACGGGATCAGAGTTCATTAAATCGAATTCGAACTATGAAGGAATCGTTGGGGCCCACAGACAGGCTTGGTGGACTCCGCAAGCTGCCTCTCTCGGGCTCAAATTCATTAGGCCCACCTCGAGTTCGATCTATGTATGAAGAGACCATTGAATCCGCAGGCAGGCTTAGTGGGCAAGCCGAATGCAGGAATCCAATGATTGGAATGATGAATATGTGGGCAAGAAGAGAAGAGGAGCTCAGTGTGTTATCGCTATAGTAGTTTCAGAATAAGAAGGCATATTATGGCCTAAGGCAATTGAACTCTAGAAGCAGTACGATGTTGTCACATGGTGCATGGTGCACAAGACGTGGAAGATAGAGACAACAGATAAGGACAGAAAATATCAGTTGCAGCTCGCTCGAGCGAGCGAGTCGAGATTCATTCCTTTATTGTGTGTAATGTTTAAATATAATTACTCTTACTGAAATAATTTTCATCCCAATTTTTATTACTTCTTCACTTCACAGATCAGTAGATCTTGGAGTCACTAACTTGCGAAATAAAATGACAGATATGTAGAAATTTACTTTGCTAATGTCTGAGAAAGAATGTCCCTAATTCTGTCTCAGACTTCCTTGTACAGCAAAGCTGAATTTATTATTATTTATTTCTCCAGAGGAAAGATGAGGCACAGTTTGTTTGTAGGGGTACCTACGAATCTAGCGATAATAAAACATAAATATATCTGTAGATACGTAATTTAGTATTGATATTGAAGTTGAAAAGTATTATATTTTTCCTCTGTTAAATGAAGCCTATATAATTTAATTGCACCTAGGGGTGCAGGGTGATGGGTGCTGTTCGGAGTTCATCGTACAACTATGTGATGTATTTTTACCACCACTTTACTGTTTGTTATTGACATTCACTGGCCTTCAAATCTAAATGCTACGGTGGCAGATCGAGTGACACATTCATAATTGATTGCAGATTATTGACTCTATTAGAAGGTGGGGATTAAGTCAGGTTTTCCCGGAATAAGAACAAACCTCTCTGAGAAGGGGGTCATTGCTGTTACTCCATCGCATCTGCACGATGGCAAATTAACAGCTGAAGAAGTCGAAACTACTTACAGCGTTAGCAGTGTTCGAATTCATGTTGAAAGTGCATTCAGCGAATATATCACATTTTACACAAATAATCAATTGAACTGCTTCCGTATGTTGATTTTGTTGTTGTTTAGTCAACTGTCTGAAGATAAGTCTGAACGTCACAAGTGATACCAACAAGGTACCACTTATGAGGCAACTAGCCAGAAAATTATGGGGCAGGGTGGACAGTTCTTTTGCTCCTCCAATGCATACATCGCCGACCAGCTACATATTACGCTAGTTAGACTTCAGATGCATACAAACAATTGTTCTTCCTCTGACACATTGTCAAGGGAGATGTACTGTCTGATAATAGATGTTCATCAGCCAGAACCTCAATCAGACATAGTATGTTGATATGGTTCATAATGTGTTGTGTTTTAGCGAATTTGCAGTCGCCTATTATTTAGGAAGTGTGATTAAGACTACTTTTAGAATTAAATCACATTAAAGTACGTAATCTGTAGAGACATTATACACATATAAATATTACCACACGTCATGACATCAAAATGTATTTCAATGTTTTCGTAATATGACTGTTCCCCCTCGTTCAATGGTCTGAAATCTAATTTAAATGCCAAACAACTACACTGATATTTCAGGAACTCTGTAGTTACATTTTTACACTCCTCTAGCAGTATTGAACTTTCCACTGTGTCTATTAAACAATTAAATACATATTTACAGTCACGTTACACTTCAGTTCTGTTTTCTCTTTCAGCATTCTATGTAAAGGACATGGAACATTAATTAAGTCTTATAATTTTAAAAGAGAAGCCGGCATGACAAACCATAGTTCTTTTTTCGGGAATAGGTGACTAATTCTCATTTCCTTAGAATACTTCCCTTTTCCTACTGAAGTGTCTTCGAAGCAGTTTGTTCATTACGGTACTAATGTAATAAAGAAGTGCAACTACATTTTTATATTTCTATGAGTTTTCAAGTCCTGCCGGGCAAGGGCAAGTGCTATTTTATGTTTATGTATTTATTTACACTGCAAGTGGGCAAGCACCTGGTGGCAGTGGTATACACAATAAAATTACAATACACAATACAATTATACAATAATTATACAATACACAATACAATAAGAATACAGTTTAACACAATAACTTCACTTTACTCTCATCTCACTCACTGTAGTGGCACTATGACGCATTTCACTGACACTCTATAACACATTTCACTGATACTATAGAACACTTTTCATTGACGCTATAAAATATCACTGATCGGAACTATTCACTGCACTGTAAAACCATAACTTCACTTGTTCACCTCGCTTCACTGATACAACAGTTCAAATAAGACAAATAATCACACCCTTATGCTTACGAATTACACTCTTATGCATATATATTAATAATATTTCTTTCACCATCAATGTATAAAAAAGGTCGATTAGAGAAAACGTCACGGATAAGAAAGTAATAATAATAATAATAATAATAATAATAATAATAATAATAATAATAATAATAATAATAAAGTACTGCAGTATAAACTTTGGGAGACATGAATTTACCTCAAGAGATTCTTGGTAAGGTGGATGAGTAACAGACGTTTGCTGGACCACTTCTGCTTTTAATAAAGAAAACTCACCCCTCTTCATTTCTATCACATTATTCACATGCCCATTAATAAAAAGATTTTTTTTCCTTTTATTAGTTCGGGGCAGAATATATAAAATAATAGAAGACATTAAAATATATATATATCATATGCGGAGACTAAGAGGAAGAAGAAAATAATTATGAAAAACTGCAGAATGCTGGGTTTGCAGTGAAAGACCTGCCCGTGGGCAGAACATTATGAATGAATGAACCCATTCTCACTAATATTACAACTTTTTATCGATAGAAAGCCAAATGTAATTTCCATATCACACATGACTAATGAATGAATGGTGAGCCTTTAGTTAATTAGGAATTGAGACACTGCGCGGCACCACCATTACGATTTTCAGACTCATGCACGGTGCCTATATTGCCCACACTGCCCTTCTAATTTTTTCTACATCTTTTCCAGCATTCCTCCTTATGGCCAGTCCATAATAGGTTTGCAACTGATCTATTGCACTATCTGTTAGCCACTCTCTCCCTGTTAGCGGTTTACCATCAGAACATTTTTTACCTTTCATGTCTTTACATAATTTTCTTAGTCTTGTTCCCATTTTCTTTTACACATGTCCACATCACTCCAGCTTACTTACTTCCACATTCCCATACATATTTAATTCTTCAACTTTCTTATATCCCTTTGAGTCCCCCATCTCCTACGTAATTGATATACCTGACCTGATAAAAATTGTCAGACCTCTGAAACATTTTTACTACTCCCTTGCTCTCCATCCCACCACTGAGACATCATAGTTTTTCATGCAAACATGTCCAGGCTGATCTGATTTACAATTATGGCAGAACTTTGTCAAACATTCGACATCAATTACTTTCCCATTGTCTAGTGAAGTTGCAGTGATGACACCATTGAAGGATGTGTGACCTCACTTCTGCCAGGACCCATCGAAAGCAGCAGTTATGTCCCTACTGTTTTCATTTAGAGACACTGCTTCTTCTATAGCATTTGTCATAGATTTTTTGCTATGTCTTCAAGACATTTTAACAGTTGAGAAGTTCAGAAATTAAATTTGGCAATTGGTGGTGGGAGATCCATTATACCACACAGAGTTTCTGCTGGCTTCCTGCCTCTGCCGGTACTTCTCATTGCATATACAAATCTTAAATTAACTTCATAACATTTTGTTTTCCCTACCTTATTGGATGTCATACTTGAAGCAAACTCTTTACATTTATTACAAACAACAAGTGGCGGCTCGTGAGTATTGAATTCAGGGGGGCTGCATACAAAAATAAACCATCCAACTTACCTTATTTAAAGATAAGTTCCATGCCTCTTGTCTTGTAGGTTGAAAACTTTTGAATCATTTTCTTATTAAAATCCGATACTGGTATGTCGTTTAAGATAGTCTTTACAATGGAAAACATAGCTAATGCGTCAGTCTCTCTTCTCTCATCGTATTTCTGAGATAGGATTTTATCATAAGCGGAGTTATGGCCCCCCCCCCCCCCCCAAACTTGTCTGAACTCTTTTTTTTTCTATTAACATTAGAAAATATTGAATGCAAAAAACGGAGAAACTGCACTTAGTGTCCCGCAAGAAATTTTTCTAAGTCCAATGATGGGACACTGCGCATGCGCAGGACACAGACAAGTAAAGGTGCTACCACACCATAGATAAAGCTAGTGCACTAACGTAACATGTACTTAAACCGTTTTAGCATGTACATTTCACAATAGCTGAGACTCAATATAACAAATGGCGGCAGTTATATTGCATCGTTTAGGGCCGTTTTCTCCAAAGTTAGTTAAACTTGGGATAAATTAAACCCGTTCAACTTAACTATTCAGTTTAAACATGCTTCCATTTTCTCCATAATATCTGGCAGCCCACCCGTAAACTTTTCTTGCTTTTGTTTATGATTAAGTTTCTGTGCTTAAATTGACGAATTATTGTCTTCAGATCATGTGTCTAGACTGTATTATTTATTTAAATTTCTGAATGTATAAGAATTTCTCTGGGGGGATTATCTTGCTAACCATACGATACCTCCATTCTGGTGGGATGATCGTCCACTATGCTTCGGGATGTAGGCATGAGGCCAGCAGCCGGCTGGTTGGTCTAGGCTCTTCACGGGCTGTAGCGCTACAGATTATTATACAGGGTGTTTAAAAAAATACGGGGCATAATTTCAGGTATGTATTTCCCACATGTAGACAATCAAAATAGTTCATTACAACATGTGTCCGGAAATGCTTCATTTCCGAGTTATGGCCTTCACAACATTGAAATTCACCGGAACGTTTTTCTTTCCGCAGGTCGTTGTCATTACAGAAGATGTTCAAAATGTCCACCTCCTGCTTGAATACAGACCTCATATCGATGTCTCATTGACCTGCGAACACGATCCCAAACTCCAGGAGTATTGTGTATGTCCTCAGAACATGCCACAATTCGATTCCGAAGGGATTCCAAATCAGGCACCGGAGACGAATAAACCAATGATTTTAAATGGCCCCACAAGTAGAAATCGAGAGGGTTCAGATCAGGTGAGCGTGGAGGCCAAGCAATTGGGCCACCTCTACCTATCCATCGATCAGGAAACCTTTGATCCAAGTACCGGCGAGCCGTACGACTGAAGTGTGCAGGAGCGCCATCATGCAAGAAGTGAATGTGTTGACGATTGATCAGTGGAGTGTCTTCTAAAACATGAGGTATGGTGTTTTCCAGGAAGTTTGTGTACGCCTGCCCCATAAGTCTGTTTACAAGTATATGGAGTCCAATTAATCGATTACCAATGATACCGGCCCACATGTTGAGGGAGAACCGCACCTGGTGATGAGATGGAACAGTTGCACACGGGTTTTCATACGCCCATACATGCTGATTGTGGAAATATGTTATGCCATCTCGTGTGAACTGTGCTTCATCTGTAAATAATACTAAGGCAGGAAAGTTCGGATTTACATCACACTGCTGCAAGAACCACTGACAGAACCTAACTCGTGCAGGATAATCTGCTGGTGACAGGGCCTGTACACGTTGCAAATGATAAGGATACAATTGATACTCTTTCAACAGTCTCCAGACAGTCGTATGAGGAACAGTGACTTGCAACGCTACCCTTCTTGTGCTGATAGAAGGAGTCATGTTCACAGCCTCCAGAATCTCCTCCTGTACTTCTGGAGTTGTAGATCTTGGTCGTCCCCTTCCCAAACCAGGAGAGTTAAATTTTCCATACTCGCACAGACGGTAATGGAGACGTACAAATGTCTTCCGATCTGGACATTGTCGCTGTGGGTACCTCTCCTGGTACAAACGACGAGCCAGCGCAGCATTGCCGTCCGCCTTACCATACATGAAGTGTATCTCTGCCAGCTCTTGATTTGAATACATGTCGCACGGTCTAATGCCTACACAACACTGAATGTAACCTTCGCCTCGGAATGAACTGTCAGAGTGCCCTCTTAATGTCTCCTTTGATGGCAACGACCTGCGGAAAGAAAAACGTTCTGGTGAATTTCAATGTTGTGAAGGCCATAACTCGGAAATAAAGCATTTCCGGACACATGTTGTAATGAACTATTTTGATTGTCTACATGTGGGAAATACATACCTGAAATTATGCCCCGTATTTTTTAAACACCCTGTATAAGAATTTCTATACCTCGTTTGAGGAATGGAAGCACTGTAATGTTTCTTTTGTAACAGCCTGTACTCCTGTGTTAGAAGTCTGCAGCGGCCATCTAGTGAATTAGGTGTTATTGGAAAAAGAAAAAAAAAAAAAAAAAACACCATAGTCCCATGTCAAAGGAGTGGAAATTTTCAGTAGCTTTCATAAAACAACCATACTTCAAAGATTCTTTGTGAAAACAGTCATTTTCGAGGAAGATGGTACCATGGTAGCATTTACAAATGACAGCCTATCCCGTTTCCCAACCTGTGGTTCGCGAACCCCCAGGGGGTTCGCCAAAACTATCCTGTAATGGTGGGTTTCGAGGTAGGCCTATTATTGTTTTCCTTCATTTCTGCGGCATTGTAATAATAATAATAATAATAATAATAATAATAATAATAATAATAATAATGATGATTATTATTACTATTATTTTAAAATTAAATTAACCATACAATGCCCCTTGTTACATATATGCGTAACATTGGGAATTTATCACATTATTTCCACAATAAATTAATATTTACCGCGAATGCCTGATTTACAGTTATGTAACAATGTTAGGAATGCATTTGATTTCGCTACAATGGAAATTTAGTCTGGCAGCTTCTTTGTGTTCTAACAATACTAACAACAGTACTGCGAACCGACTAAGAAATGGTTACATGGCGGTCAGGCCTTTGATTTTAGATGTTAATGTGGAATTTCAACAAACTTATATTTAATTTTGTATTTTCAACAATAGCCTACTTCTTCTTTCTTTGTGGCAAATGCAGTAAGTTGTCAGTTGTGTATCAGAATCGTTTCCATTCACATTAAAATGAATAGCTGGTTGAAAAGTGGAAGTTTGAAAGGGAAACAGGGTTTAACAAAATTGCAAGTTACTGTTGTGTCAACAGGTCATTCAGCTTCTAGTGATGTGTGTCAATCCGACAAAAGTGAACCGTGTGTAAAGAAAAGAAAGTACGAAGATAATTACATTAGGTTTGGATTTTCATATATAGGTGACAAGGACTGTCCAAGACCACAGTGTGTTGTTTGCTAACAGTAGTCTGAAACCTTCTCTACTTAAACAAACGCCATTTAGAAACTAAACACTCCACCCACGTAAACAAATCTCCTGATTTTTTTACACGAAAAGCTAATGAGTGGAGAAATGATTTAACTACTTTTGTATCCGCTGCAAACAGTGACAAGGAGAATGCTCTTGAAGCGTCTTATCACGTTAGCTACAGAATTGCTAAAACTGCAAAACCTCATTCAATAGCTGAAGATTTAGTGCGGCCATGTACTGTATAAATGATGTAATACAGTGCATGCTTGGAGAATCTTTCACAAAAAAAGTCAATATGGTACCATTGTCTGACAATACGATCAACTGCCATATTAAAGACATGGCAAATTATGTCGAAAATGAAATTTTTGAAAGAGTTCGTGCCAGTACTTCTTTTGCGATTCAACTTGACGAATCGACTGATGTTGTCAATTTTGCCATTTTGTTACTTTTCGTCCGTTATATTAATGGGGAGTCTGTAGAAGAGGAGCTACTATTCTGCAAACCCGTAAAAGAGAGAACTACAGAAGGAGATATAGTTAAGTTAACCGACGAATACTTTCGCAAAAATTCAATAGAGTGGACTCGCTGTGTAGGCATTTGTTCAGATGGTGCGAAATCTATGACAGGGTGTTATGCTGGGTTTGTTGCCAAAGTGAAATCGGTAGCGCCGAACGCTTCTTGGACATATTCTTGCATTCATAGACAGGCTCTTGTTTCTAAACGCATGCCCAATGGATTGAAATGTGTGCTGAACGATGCAGTGAAAATAATTAATTTTATTAAGGCTCGCCCTACAAATTCCCGCATCTTTGCAGTGCTTTGTGAGAAAATAGGAAGCATTTATAAGTGTTTATTATCTCACACTGAAGTTAGGTGGCTATCTCGAGGTAGAACTATTTCCAGACTGTATGAGCTTAAAGATGAAGTTTACGTTTTCCTCACCAGCCATGCCTTTCACCAAGCAAAGTGCATGGAAGATGAAATCTGGCTTCAGACTTTAGCTTATTTGGCAGACATTTTCTAAAAAATTAACAGTTTAAACTTATCTCTCCAGAGGTCAAATATAAACGTTTATATTGTGCAAGACCGTATCGAATCATTCATTAAAAAACTTAATTTTTGGGAAATGTGTTTCAATAGCAATAAAGCCGAGTGCTTTGATACCCTTCACGACTTCCTGGTGGAAAATCATCTTTCTTTGGACAAAAATGTCAAGAACATGGTTAAAGAACATTTGAAGGGACTTGGAAAAACCTTCAGAGAATATTTCCCTGCTATGTCCAACAATAAAAATTGGATTCGCAATCTCTTCAAAGAGTCAACAATTTTAGAATCCACATTAAGCGTAGATGAAAAAGAGCAGCTTCTTGAAATTTTCATAATGGCTTTATTACCCTTTCATCCACATACGAGGCATGTTCTTAAAGTAAGTTCCGTTTTCAATTATAGCTGTCGCATCGCTGCAATTGTTATTTTGCACATGCGTGTTTTTTTCTTCAGTCCTCAGGCAAGCTGTGCATGCAGTTTCAGAGCTTCAGTCCGTGTGTGTGGTTAGTTGTGATCAGTTGAAATGTTTAAAGTGATTGAGCACACCGCCGACTGTGAGATGTGGTCTGTTATCCATTTCTTGAATGCGAGGAACATCAAACCAGCTGACATTCATCGTCAGCTTTGTGAGGTGTATGGTGATGATGCCATTAGTGATGGAATGGTCAGGAGATGGGTTAGGAAGTTCAACGAGGGCCGCGTCTCTGTGCATGACGAGCAGCATACCGGTCAGCCATCTTTGATCAATGACAATTTGGTGCATGCTGTCGATGAAAAAATTCATGAGGACAGGAGGTTCACAATTTCTTCACTTTCCTTGAATTTTCCACAAATGTCACGGAGTGTTCTCTACAAAATTGTGACAGATCGATTACGATATCGAAAATTGTGCTCACGATGGGTACCCAAGATGCTCACCAAGGAACACAAAACCAAACGAGCTTCTAGTGCATTGAGCTTTCTCACACGTTACAGTGAGCAAGGCGATGAGTTTCGTGACCATATCGTGATAGGTGACGATACTTGGGTGTCTCACATGACACCTGAATCAAAGCAGCAGTCCATGGAATGTAGGCACACTGCATCGCCAAGGAAAAAGAAATTCAAACAAACCATGTCAACATGCAAGATCATATGCACTGTTTTTTGGGACAGAAAAGGAGTCCTACTCATCGAATTCTTGCCTCGGGGTGAAACCATTAATAGAGAAACCTATTGTCAGACCTTGAAGAAGCTCCATTGCGCAATTCAGAACAAGAGACGTGGGATGCTGACTGACGGAGTTGTGTTACTTCATGACATTGCTTGGCCACACACAGCTCGTTACACCCAAAATCTCATCTCGAAATTTGGCTGGGAACAAATTGACCACCCCTCCCTACAGCCCGGATTTGGCTCCGAGTGGCTTTCATCTCTTCCTGCACCTCAAGAAGTTCCTCGGTGGTTAACGTTTTGATGGCGACAATGAAGTGAAAACAGCAGTGCGGGAGGGGTTCACATCGCAGGTGGGCGAATTCTATAATGAGGGGATAGGAAGACTTGTGCCACGACTCGATAAATGCCTCAATAATGGTGGAGATTATGTTGAGAAGTAATTGAAATGTGGGGAATACAATGCAATAAAAATGGTTTGTAAATATCTTCTCGTTTACTTACTACACCCTTTTGGAACTTACTTTAAGAACACGCCTCGTATGTGTGCGAAAAGTCATTTTCTTCATATGCCTATTTAAAAAATAAATACAGAAACAGACTTTGTGCTGAAAGTGATTTGAGACTTTATTTAACTTCTGTGTTTCCTGACTTCAAAGCTCTGTGCCAAGGAAGAGGTGAGTAATTACAATGAAAACTTGTATTTATTATTGCAACTAGGCCTACAGCTTTTAAGCCATAACTAGAGTAACTACAGGTTTTAACCATTAAGGGTTAAGTTAATTTAAGGTCATTAAACCTTTTGCTTGGAATTAAATTTTATGCATGTCTACTGTATGTATATTTAAAAGTCAGTGGTTCACCCAACTCAGATCGTTGTGGAAGGGGTTTGCAAGTCGAAAAAGGTTGGGAACTGCTGGCCTATCCCATTCATAAACAAAAGCAAGGGAAGTCTTTTGAATTCAATATTTTGTAATGTTAATAGAAAAAAAAAGAGTTCAGACAAATTTGGGGGGGGGGCAGTGCCGCCACTTATCCTCCCATAACTCTGCCTAGGGTTATGCCCTATTATAATTTGTAGTAGACCTACAGTTAAAGCCCTATACAACTCAGTCCGAAACATAGTGGATATGGATGTAACTCAGTAAGAAACATGCACCCCAAAAATACTTTTATTAAATGATCATATTCCGATATACTGTACCATGGTCAAGCTATAATGGGGGAGGAAGTAAATGAAATCCCCCGTAACCTCGTTATATCGGGATTCTATGGTTTTGCTTTGCCCTCCCAAGGAAACAGTTCTCTCTCCGCCTATGGATTTTACTCTTTTGAAACACGAAAAGCAACGTTCTGGTTCAGAAGTTGTCATTAGTATGGTGGTAGCTATGCATAATTGTTTCACAACTTCTGAAAATGAGGCCTGGAAGTTCTCAGATAGAAGAAACTGCAAGACCTTGAATGTGCCACTGATATTTCTGAATTGTTGTCTCTGATACAACACAGTGAGTTCCGTTTTTAATTTGTCTTTATCGATCATTGGAAAAAGCTACACATACACATTTAGGTCATTTTCAGGAGATAAGCTTTTGTAGTATTCAAATTTTTCTTGACACAGAAGAGAAAATACTATCAGATGATCTATGAACTGGAATCGGGTGTTAGCTTGTGTGATAACGAGGTCACACTCTTCCTTGGCTGCTGCAACCCTTGTCTGATTCCCTTTGACCTTACGTCGCTTGCTAATGTTTTCATTTTCACAGTTCTCGCTGCTCAACTGTGAACTGTTCGTATTGTCTGTATGGCATTAACAAAGTTTGATATGCAGATTAGGCCTCAGTAGCATAGTCGGTATAGTGCTGTCCTTCTGTGCTCGAGGTTGCGGGTTCGATCCCGGCCCAGGTTGATGGCATTCAATGTGTTTAAATGCGACAGGCTCATGTCAGTAGGTTTACTGGCATGTAAAAGAATCCTGTGGGACAAAATTCTGGCACACCAGCGACACTGATATAACCTCTGTAGTTGCAAGCATCATTAAATAAACCATAATTTACATTTTTTGTATACAGATTTGAACCTTAGAAACATCTAACTGGCGATGTTGTAGTTGGTTGTATAATATATCTACATGATACATCAAAAAATGAAAAAAAACTGAGCCAGAAACTGAATTCAAGATCTTCAAGAATACGCACCAGGGCACTTGCCTCATTTATTGTGATGTTAGATGTTTCAGATTCCATTACGGTTTGAAAACATTCTAGCAATGGCTCCTTCTCATGAACAACATTTACTGTTCTTATTTTAAAACTTCATCTTGTTGCCCCAGCCGATAGAATTGTCTTTGAAACATATTAATCTAATACAGACTGTTTATGTGGAGTTCGAGAGAAGAAAGCAGGGACACTGGATAAATTAGCAAAAAAAAATGTGAGCCTTTGTATTTTGTTTAGCGGCTCTTTCCATTATGAGATTCAACTGATGGGCATAGCAATGCATAAAATATGTATATTTATAACAATCTCTAACTCTTGCTTGTACCATATTTAATACAACACTCATCACAGTTGCTCCATCGTAGCTCTGTCCAATAAGCTTATCTTTCTTTTGTTTTAAAATTGATTCTAGCTGTGAAAGTATGCACTCTGACATTGCATTTGCATATTGTCCGGTCCAGAACCTCTCCACGGCTTTTCCTTCTTAGTTACAATACCAAACTGCAATCACAATTTTTCAGATATATCTATGGTCTCATCAGCAAAAATAGAGACAAATTCGGCTTCCTCAATCTCTGCTAAAATTCCTCTCTGAATGCGTCCAATATACATTCCAGTAGCTCATTTTGAATACTTTTTGATAGGCCTTCAAATGGCGAAGAGCTCTCCAAATGGGACTTGAACATCGAATCTATTTCACTTGTATATTTCACCAAATTGAGGAATATTCCTTGATTGTCAGACCCTATCTTTTCATTATGCCCTCGTAATGCTAACTTGTTGGTTCTACAAAACTTGATACAGTCAATAATAAATTCTAGACAACACTTCTCTGTTTTTTCTCACGCCGTTTTATGATGTTCAACAGCTTGTTTATGAGCTGAACTTAAACTCTCCTAAATATTCACTCTTCCCAACACAGTCAAGTTCAAGGCGTTATTTATATGTTTCGCTGAATTTGCATGTTTATTAATCTTTTCATTTAGTTTCCTAAGATCGGTTATGCCTGAGTCCAGCTAGAATCGCCATAAAACAAATGACATGGAAAACAGAATAGTGCATTTATAATATCATAGCCTGTCAACCACACAATCTTCTTAAACACATCACAATTATGAAACCTCCTCATGTATGTATTCTTTTTGTCGGCTTGTCGAACATTTTTTTATATCTAGCATGGCACTTAATTTCATATTTCTCCTGAATTGTTAAGGTACTGAACTGAATAGACTGTAAATATTGTACAGGATTAAACATTTTTGCACTTGTTATACTCACAACATTAAAGAAAATGTATTTAAAACTGTGCGCTACTGACTGCTGCAAATTTTGCAACGGCTGGTAACTCTGGATTCATGGCAAGTGGCAGCAGGGGAAGGGATAAAACTAACGTGCAAAGCATCCGAGACGAGACTGGCAGCTCCAGGGGAGGAAGTGGCTTCACCCATAGTCCTTGTCTCTGACTTCGCTCTGGCAGCACCAGGGGAGGAAGTGACTTCACTAAAGATTGCGTGCATGTCAATGAGAGAGAAATTAAAAAAATTCGAGCTGCTAAATAGAGACTGTATAATAAATGTATTTCACAACATAAAACGAGACGAGCCACAATGCCTGGGGGTACTGCAGCTCTGCAGCCCCCCTTCGAAAGCCACCCCTGCAAACAACAGACAGTTTAGTTGCAAGTCCTCGCCTACTATTTTTATTTTCTGTAAGTTCAACACAGTCAACGTCACTACAATACCATGGTAAACCGCAGTTATTTAGTAAGTCTATGTGGTAAACTTCAGCGGTCCCTGCTTAGTCCTTATTGCACGCATTTCTTAAACAATTGAATGTATAATCTTTGGCAGGCAACTACTACGTGACTCAAAAGAATGACGGAAATAACACAAGTCTTATACTATATAGTGACAGACTACAATCACTAATCGCGATCGTGGTTGTGATGTGTCACCGTCCCGATCGCGATCAGGAGCTTTATCCTGTTTCCAGAACTAGATAATCATGCACGGCCCAGTGGATGAAAGTAACATTTTAGTAATCTTTGGTTTCTAATCATATAATTGTTCTTTCTGGATATAGTTTTAGCTTTTCTCACAACTTCATCACTTCAAGCAGAACCAGTAAACCCCATATTAAAAAAATAATATTATTTTGTTTTGATTATCTGAAAAAGGTTGTCACTGGTAACTGATAATACAGAAATCACCAGTCTTTAGAGTCTTGTAGCAATATCCCTGATGAATACTAGTGTAATCAACTAAATTAGCATTTTAAGAAACAGAATCATTTATGAACTAGTGAAATCGACCAATATTACCAGTCTGTGAACTGGTAACTACTACTTTTTACCCTTGTAGTTTCTAGAAACACAGACTTGTAAAATAAACTAATATTACTACTGTGCAGACTAATATTACTAGTCCATGAGTTTTGACTTGGTTTCCTGGAATTTGTGCCAGACAGAACCCGGGATACTTTGCTGCCCATTATTTAAAGATCTGTTCTTCCTGGAACAGAAATTCATTCCAACCAGTGGGCAGCGTACCCGCTCTTCCAGTAATTTCATTCTACAGGCACCTGACAATGAACCATTCCGAAAATTTTGTGGATCCACTGACAGATGCACATACCAACAATGTGGAATGCTTTTGAAGAATGTGAAGCAGAAGTTGAAGGAGATGTCCGGCACTTGTGACGCTCATCTACAATCCTACATGGACGAGTTCATGTGGCGACAGCTGAATGGGAAGAAGATACAGAATGCATTTAACTTGCTGGATCAAATTTCAGCTTTCTACCCTGTGTATTCCAGTCCAGCAGAAACAACGGCTCTTTTCAGAGCCAGCATATAATATTAAAGAGCAGAGGATGAGAAGTGTGCAGTGATAATGTGTGTTACAGACTCATTGTGTATGCTATTTTTGACATTTTCCTTGCAAATCGTTCATACTGCTACTAATAAATAAATAACTTCAAATTTCGAGGCTCCAACTAAGGAAATAATGCCGTCACTGGGTTCAAATTGCAGACTGAGATTTAAAGGGCGAGGTTCATCGTGTATACAAGTTTTTAGATTTTTATAGCAATTGCATTATACCTCCAATAAAAGTAATTAATTTTCGGGGCTCGAACTCGGGAAATATAGCCGTCACTGAGCTCAAACTGTAAACTGAGATTTAAAGGGAGAAGTTCATTGTGTATACATGTTTTTAGATTTTTTGATCAACTGTATTATATCTATAATAAAGAATATTTAAATTTCGGGGTTCGAACCGTCAACTGAGATTTAAAGGAAAGGTTTATTTTGTTTATGTTTTTTACATTTTTCCAGCATGTACATTATATCTATAATAAAGAATAATAAAATTTCGGGATTCGAACTGAGAAATATAGCCGTCACTGGTTCAAACTGTGGATTGACTTTAAAGTAAGAGGAGATGTTCATTGTGTATATACGCTTTTTATGCGACTCTAGTGTCGGCTTCCTAAACTGCAGTCAAGTCTGACGATGTCATATCCAGGCCTTGTACACTGTTTTCTGACAAATAATAATAATAATAATAATAATAATAATAATAATAATTATTATTATTATTATTATAAAACCGTCAGCCTTCTTTTATTATGGCAGAGCTTTTGAATCCTGTTGTGTTGGCATGCATGCAACAATGACAAGCAGGGACCGCTGAAGTTTACAATTGCCCTTTCATCTGCCCATTTTTAACACACACTAATAACACTGATGCAAATAACAACACAGATATACTTTTTGTAGCGAAATTCACACGAACTTATTCAAAACAACAGTGCTATGCATGAGATGGCTGCGCATGCGCAGTTAGCAATCTCACAACCTGCTCTTGACCATCTCGCACGGTTGATGATCCTGCCCTGAGCCTCTCTACAAATCATTAATTTTAAAGTACAAGGAAAAAAACGTATCTTAGTTGAACCTCTCTTTATTACAAATGAACCATTGAGCTATCAAACTTACATTAATTGAAATTAACGACTATTCTCAGTTGCAACAATGACATCTTTCAGATTTTGAAGTTTACTAATAGTTTTTAGTATATTACATTTTTTTTTAGAAAAATCACATGGACTCTTTTTACATAACAGGGAGCGAAATAAACTTGTGAGTTATGCAAATTTATTTGTATAACAGTGAAATTCTGTATTTTGTGTGAAACATAACTGGTTTTAATGAAGATTGCAACAGCATGTCTGAGATAAAAAATCGGCGCAACATGGCCCCCTTGCTGAGCCACCTCACGTCACAAAAATACGTCAGATCTTCCAAATGAAATTAAAGATCCTCCAACATATTCTTGAATTGCCGGTGTTTCAGTGTTTTAATCTTGTTAACTTAGCCATCACAACATCCATCATACCCTTGAAGATTAACAGATTTTGCACATAATGAATCCTGGTGTATTATGCAGTAAAACATATGAATGTTATCATGTTAAGAAGTGTTTCATCGTTTCAACCAGACCTCGTTTTTCTCCGATCATTGCTGAAGCACCAGCAGTTGCGAGACATACTAAATTTTCCCATTTCAAATCATTGTTGTCGCCTGAATTTACGACAGCATTAAAAATGTCTTCGCCAGTTGTAGTTTCCTTCAAAAACTAAATTCAAAAAATATTCAAACACACTTAGGTCAATGTCCACACACCTAATATAAATGGCCAGGTGAGGTATATCTGTGACATCTCAGCTCTCATCAACTTCAAGAGAACATGCTGTGAAGGACTGTATTTTCTCTTGTACATTTCATCCGAAATATCCTGTGTTCTTCTCATAACACTAGATCGTGAAAGTCGTATTCTTTGAAAATTATAACTTCTTTAGGACAGAGTATATTTGTAACTCTTACTATAAATCTCTTTACAAGTTCACCATCCGTGAAAGGTTTTACCATCGTATAGATAATTATACAAGATGGACACTTCGCGTCAGTACCTTTGATGTAGCAGGACTGATTTCAATGACCTTCAAACCAGTTTGAGAGTGAGATTTTGCTTTCTCCCTGGAGTTGGCACTAACATCACACCAGCTAGCAGTCGATACAGCAGAAATATAACACATACAATTAATACACCTAGGTACATTATGTACTCAAATAATATAAATTGGACCAATGAAATAATAAATCCGTCATTAACTGTAATGTCTACATAGACTCTTAGAGTTCCTTTATAATGAGAGTTGAGACGTTGACCCCAACAACAATTAAAATATGCAATGATTTGATAATAATAATAATAATAATAATAATAATAATAATAATAATAATAATGATATTTATTTGTCAGAAACCAGTGTACAAGGCCTGGATATGACATGTCAGGTTCGATAATACACACACATGCACAAACAAACTTAGCACAAATAAATATAGACAAGTAAACAAATAATTATAAGCAAATAAACATACATAGTCAAATAAACAAACACTGAGAAATAAACAAAACAAACACTGTGAGATAAACAGAGTATGCTGTAGGTTAACACATTTATATAAGGACAAAAGGTATAATTAAAATACAAAGAAACAAATTAAAATATAAAGAAAGGGTTATATTTATAAAATACAATACATCACACTCCATGAATTCATTCACTGAATAAAAAGGTCTGTTCAGCAACCATCTATGTGTGCAGGACTTAAACCTATTTATTGGTAACTTTCTCGCCTCCAATGGTAACTTATTAAATACATTTATGCCATTAAAAAAGCAGATATTTGAGCTCACACTCAATCTGCACCTTGTGTAATCTAATTTATCTTTATTTCTAGTGTTGAAGGAATGTATATCTGATCTAGTCTGATAAAGCTCTATGTTGGATCTAAGGAATATCAAGGTTCTGTAAATGAATAGATTGTAAACTGTCATTACCTTTAACTCTGGAAATAGTGGTCTACATGATTCCTTGGTATTTTTATTGAATATTACCCTCAGTGCTCTTTTTTGTAGTAATAAGATGCTATTGACTCCTGTTGCATTTCCCCATATATACAAATTCCATAGTTAATGTGAGATTCAAACAGTGCAAAATATACCTGTCTGAGAGTTTCTGTTGAAACCAATGGCCTTAATTTCCTAAAAACAAAAATTACCCTCGACAATTTAGTACATATACTTTCTATGTGTTTGTGCCATCCTAATTTTGGATCCAAATAAAAACCTAACAGTTTAATATAAGATATTTCATTATCTAGTATGTTGGGGAGGCCTAAGATTAGTTTCTCGGTTTTTTCTTCATTAAGCATTAACTTGTTTGAGTGAAACCATTGCTTAGCTATGTTAAGATTATTCATCTGTGGCAACTTTAACTGGTTAAGATCTGAGTGAGATGTTATTAAGGTGGTATCATCTGCATACATGATTAGATCTTGAGGCAGACTGAATGGTAAATCATTTATTAATACAAGAAAGAGAAAAGGGCCTAATATGCTGCCTTGAGGAACTCCATTAGTGACAAGTCTCACATCAGAGAGCTTATTTGATATATTAACAATTTGTCTTCTATTTTTTAAATAAGACCTGATAAGGTTTAAACTTTCTCCTCTAATACCATAGTGTTGTAACTTAGCTTTTAAAAGATCGTGGGATATGCAATCAAATGCTTTAGTAAGATCACACAGTATTAAAGAGACACATTTTTTGTTTTCAAATGCTGTAATGATTTCTTTGACCAGGTATTCCAGGGCTAATACTGTAGATTTATTCTTTTGGAAACCGAACTGCCTAGGTGAGATAAGTTGGTGTTGGACGAACCATTCATTCATTTGCTTGTAGAGGAGAGATTCAATAATTTTTGAGAAACTTGGGACAAGGCTAATAGGTCTGTAGCTGGACACTGCGTTTATATCACCTCGTTTGTATATGGGTATTACTTTAGAAAGTTTCAAGCAATCTGGAAAGGACTTTTCATGGATGCACATATTGAGTTAATGGTATGACAATTAAATTCACTATTTTTTTTAATGAAGAAGTTAAAGAAGCCGAAAATATCAGAGCTATGAGAGGAAGAGAGTTCAGCAACTGCTTTCATAACTTCATCTTCTGTCACACTACGCCAAGTAAATTCTCCTTCAGGAGCAGTGCTAATATAATGCTGAGGTATATCACCATCAAATTTGTCAGCAATGTCCTCAATTGATTTAATATAGAATTCATTAAATGCATAAGGATCTATTTTTTTAACATTTTTTGTGTTGTTGGTCATGTTAGTTTCTTGCTTAACGATTTTCCATGCCGATTTACATTTATTGCCAGAGGAGTTAATATAATTATCATACATACTTCTTTTCGCCTCATTTATTTTCCTTTTATATTATTTTTTTTTAAATTGAGTATTGTCTCTTTGCCTCCTCAGCTTTAGCGCACATATAGGCTGTATGGTGGGCAAGTACAGAGTTCTTTAAAGCTGTGAGTTCTTTTGTGTACCATTTTGAATTAGATAGACTTGCATCAACTTTTTTTCTGTGTTGTAATGGGAAACAGGTTTCAAAGCAATTTAGAAGGTGATTTACAAAATTCAGAAATGATATGTCAACCTCTGTGCAAATGATTAATGGGTTCCAATCTATTGAACTTACCACATCACAAAATTTTACAAAATTGCTGTCACTTAAGTTACGTAGTAGTACGTATTCATTCTTGTTATGAGATAAATGTTTTTCTACCTTAACATGCATTATAAGGCCAGAGTGATCAGAGAAACAAAAGTTGTGGGGGTTTACTTCACAGTACATTTGTGGGATATCAGTAAAAAAGTAATCAAGACATGCTTCATATCTAGTTGGGCTAAGACTAGTGGGATACTAATTATAGGATCTAAGCAAGTTTGAGAAGTATCCTGCTTCATTACTTGACTGAGTAAGATCAATATTTAAATCTGTACCGATAATTATTTTAGTATTACATTTACTAATGGCAGCTAGGATTGCATCAAAGTTTTTAAAGAATAATGGAATATCTCCATTTGGTGAACGGTAAAGTGATACTAGAGTAATATTGTGGTCACTTAATGTGATCGCACAGACCTCACATATTTTATCAATACAGTAAGCCTCTAGATTTATTACTTTGAATTTCAGATCCTTTTTTATGAAAATATATACACCACCATTTTTCAATCCTGTGCGACAATATGCACTCCCTAATTGAAATTTGATAGGAATATGAAGTGAGATTTCTGTTGCAGTTAACCAATGCTCATTAACACAAATTAGATCTGGATTTTCACTTGTACTTATCAGTTCCATGTTGGGTGCCTTATTCCGTAGACTTTGGACATTTATATGGATTAGTTTGAGCGTAAACCTGGACATAAAAAATCCTCCAAATGGGCTGGTTTCTTCGGGTTTCTACTGGAGGTGCGAGTGATCTCTGATGATTCCCCTGTTGTAAGTAGCTGCGACGTCACTTGATTGTCGATCTCCACGTCAGACACCTCAGGTAGTTCTCTCCTGTCCACTGTTCCGTTGATGGCTTCGGTGTCTTCTGTCTGGTCTTCTCTGCACATAGTCCCATTGATGACATCGTCATCTCCTTCTAGCAGGTCTCCCCTTTGAGTAGTCCCCTTTGTATCGTCGTCTTCTTCCTTAGAGTCTTCCGTGTCTGGTCTGCTGTTTCCTTGATGGCTGCGTTGTCTTCTGTCGATTCAACTCTGCACGTAGTTCCCTTGATGACATCATCGTCTCCTTCTAACAAGTCTCCCCTGTCTGCAGTTCCCTTTACATTGTCGTCTTCTTCTGTAGAGACTTCCGCACATGGTCTTGTCCAGTCCATCACAATAGGATCCTTCGATGAACTCGCAATTATATCTAGTTTTTTGCTCATAATTTTTTTCTCCCATTAATTATTTTCCAAGATTATTTAGATGAAGACCATGTCTAGTAAATTTATTCCTGTCCAGATTTAAGTCAATTATTCTCACATTTCTGAAGATTTCCATTCTTTTTTTTAATCTGTCGTTAAATGAATTGACTTCTTCGTTAACACAGGACGAGGCCATCAGATCATATCTATGAGGGGCACTAATAAAGAGGACATTCGTGTGGCTGCACTTATTTGCTAGTGATGTCAGGTTTCTAATAGCATGCGCGGCATTGTTTTTACTAAAATCATTTGCACCACCCCACACTACCACAAAGTCATTTTCTCTTAAATGTTTAATGTCTGATTTTGCACTTTCTACGATGTGCTTTGTTCCGGCATTGGGTTTCACATAGCCAATCACATTGATTGGCTATTTTACTGCAATGCTTTATGTTCTCTGAACAACCTCTGGCGTGACTATCACCAATAACTATAATATTGTGCTTCTTCGTTGCTGGTAGGGTTGCACTTCTTTGTCCACTTCTCCCGCCATGTTGTTTTTCTTTATGGAGTATGTTGTCATTCATTTGATTGCTTTGAAGCACCTCATAACGATTCACAATCACTGGGATTGGTTGAGGTGTGGCGTAATTAAAGTCATTTATATTCTTTGATTTAGTCCCATTTTTATATACTACTTTAGTCCAGTCAGTCACTACCAAGGAACTTCCTTCTCTCGCGGTACTGAAATTAGGCCTACAGATTTGATCCTTCTGTTGTTGCTGTAAGGTAAAACCGTCTTCTTGCAGAATTCTAATTATTTCACATGCTGATAGTAATTCCTGTTGCAGATTATCCACTTCATTTGCCAAACAGCAGCACTTTAAACAAGTTTCTGAATTTAGAATACCATAATTACCATAAAACTCAGGAGCAATATATGCATTTTCCTTGCCGGCCGCCATAGCGCTGAAAATGGAAAAACAAAACTATGAGAAGTAAAATCATATACCTATATCAAACTGTATACAAATATTAAACGAATTTGATACATTATTTTATAATGTATTATATTATTTTATAATATAATTTATTATATATAGATATAAACAATTATTATTACAACTAGTTTGTCACTGAGAAATAAGGACAAGCTGTTAACTTGAATTTGATAGCGCTGAAAATGGAAAAACAAAACTATGAGAAGTAAAACCATATATACCTATATCAAATTGTATACAAATATTAAACGAATTTGATATATAATTTTATAATTCGAGATTTATATAAGGGTATAAAGGAATTTAAGAACGGATATCAGCCAAGGGTAAACGTGATCAAGGATGAGAATGGTGACTTGCTTGCAGACTCTCCATCAATCCTGAACAGATGGAAAAACTATTTTGCGCAACTACTAAATGTACATAGGCCAAATAGAAATGATCGGGACGAAATTTAAATAGAAACTGCTGAGCCATTTATACCCGAACCCACGCTTTCAGAAGTCGAAATTGCGATAGAAAATCTGAAAAAGTACAAGTCTCCAGGTATCAATCGAATTCCAGCAGAATTAATACAAGAGGGTGGAAGTGCATTATATAGCGAAATTTATAAACTTGTACTTGCTATTTGGGAAAAGGAAATTGTACCAGAACAATGGAAGGAGTCCATAATTGTACCTATTTTTAAAAAGGGGGACAAAACCAACTGTGGTAACTTTCGAGGAATATCACTTTTGTTGACATCGTACAAAATTTTGTCCAATATCCTTTTGAGAAGATTAACTCCGTATGTAGATGAAATTATTGGGGACAATCAGTGCGGTTTTTGGCATAATAGATCGACGGTTGATCAGATTTTTTGTATTCGACAGATAATGGAGAAAGAATGGGAGTATAAGGGTACAGTACATCAATTATTCATAGATTTCAAAAAGGCATATGACTCGGTTGAGAGGGAAGTATTATATGATATTCTTATTGAATTTGGTATTCCCAAGAAACTAGTTCGATTAAAATGTGTCTCAGTGAAACATACAGCAGAGTCCGTATAGGTCAGTTTCTATCTGATGCTTTTCCAATTCACTGTGGGCTAAAGCAGGGAGATGCACTATCACCTTTACTTCTTAACTTCGCTTTAGAATATGCCATTAGGAAAGTTCAAGATAACACAGAGAGTTTGGAATTGAACGGGTTACATCAGCTTCTTGTCTATGCGGATGACGTGAATATGTTAGGAGAAAATACACAAACGATTAGGGAAAACACGGAAATTTTACTTGAAGCAAGCAAAGCGATCGGTTTGGAAGTAAATCCCGAAAAGACAAAGTATATGATTATGTCTCGTGACCAGAATATTGTACGAAATGGAAATATAAAAATTGGAAATTTATCCTTCGAAGAGGTGGAAAAATTCAAATATCTTGGAGCAACAGTAACAAATATAAATGACACTCAGGAGGAAATTAAACGCAGAATAAATATGGGAAATGCGTGTTATTATTCGGTTGAGAAGCTCTTATCATCCAGTCTGCTGTCCAAAAATCTGAAAGTTAGAATTTATAAAACAGTTATATTACTGGTTCTTCTGTATGGTTGTGAAACTTGGACTCTCACTTTGAGAGAGGAACATAGGTTAAGAGTCTTTGAGAATAAGGTGCTTAGGAAAATATTTGAGGCTAAGCGGGATGAAGTTACAGGAGAATGGAGAAAGTTACACAACGCAGAACTGCACGCATTGTATTCTTCACCTGACATAATTAGGAACATTAAATCCAGACGTTTGAGATGGGCAGGGCATGTAGCACGTATGGGCGAATCCAGAAATGCATATAGCGTGTTAGTTGGGAGACTGGAGGGAAAAAGACCTTTAGGGAGGCCGAGACGTAGATGGGAGGATAATATTAAAATGGATTTGAGGGAGGTGGGATATGATGATAGAGACTGGATTAATCTTGCACAGGATAGGGACCGATGGCGGCCTTATGTGAGGGCGGCAATGAACCTTCGGGTTCCTTAAAAGCCATTTGTAAGTAAATAAGTAAGTATTATATTATTTTATAATATAATTTATTATATATAAAATATAAACAATTATTATTACAACTAGTTTGTCACTGAGAAATAAGGACAAGCTGTTAACTTGAATTTATTTGAAACAAAGCATTACTGGATTATGCAATGAGGTAGGCGATGTTTGTATCTTGTGTCTCAACTCTTACGCTCAATTATTATCTTAGCGTGTGCTCGATTACACCAACTTCTAGAGCTTGAAAGTGGAACTAAATGCTGGTGCACAGAGAAACAAAACTGGAAAATTTGCTCAGTGTCCATTCTATATAATCCCTATTTGTTGGTTTTACTGCCTAGCTAATTCCCAACATATTACATAACATGCTTCTAAACATTAGACTCTGAACTGTTCTACTCTCTTCAATGTTTGGCCTTTCACGAAGCACCTTCAGTTCTTGAAACTGTAGTGCACGTTGCATCCCTGCCAAAAATTAGTTTATCATAACATGCATTTCTGTTGGAATAAAATCATCACAATAACAATAATAGTAATAATAATAACAGTAATACTAATAATAACAATGTAGTTATATGAAAACAGCTTACCTGTCACTTCGGCATGTTCTGGATGGCAGAGCATATAATGTCTTTTTGTTGCTTAGTAGTATTTCTGACAGTACCTTACAACATAGTAAACACTTTATGTTTTCATCAAACGCACAACAAAAATAGTCTTCCTCCCACACTGTATGCAATGATCGTTTGCTTACAGAAGGTTTTGACTGTGTCATTGTCCGCACTGTTTATACGTTTACTAAGTACTTGAACTGCCTTCTGCAGTCAACATTCGAGCTTCGAACGAGAAACAGCACACACTATATTCGAGAGTTGATTATAGAACGTAATTGGGAGTCAGAGAATGAGCATACCTGGTGTATTTATTCCATGCAAAGGAGAAGTGTGTAGTTAAATGTTTCAATTAGATTCAATTTTCAGTTCTGTATCTGTATTTATAATAAAATTTATATTTATATTTTTACAAGCTGAAGAGAGATCTTCAAGATGCCATCGTCACTACTATAATAAAATTTTCTGTAGCGATATTTCGCTACCATCTTTATGGTGTAGGCCTACACACAATTTAAATTGTACTAGGTTCTATTTTTTCTTATATTATGTCTTAATCTCTTTTGTTTGAAACTTGCTTATATAATTTTTCATTTTAAATTTTATTGTGAGCTATTCTGTGTCGCAAGGCAAACTCAAAATATTAGGTTAGACTAATAAATTAAAATAATTATAATTGATACATTTTTTTGTTAATACAACATGAAACATAATTGGCCGTATATACATAACAATGACAGCATCCATGGATAATAAGGAAGGCTGTGGAATTCCATATAAACTGCAGTTTCACTATTTTAGTGTAGTATTCTTATTAATGTTGTAAAATAAAGTATATGAATAATTTAAAATAAATTCATATTAAATAATAACGTGAACATCTTATGAAAGTCGTAAATACATGTTTTTAGAAAACTAATCTCAGGAAAATAGCTTTCCATCTCGCCATGTTTATTGAAGTCCTCGGAAAATGATATAATTTCGTACTGACATTTCTTTTGTAGCCCAGGTACTATGGTTTCAAAGTCAATAAAATTATTATCAGCTTAGGAAGTTGTAAAACAGAAAATTAGAAGCAAATTGAAATAATTTTGTTAGATGATGCCTAACTTACTGGTACCTGAAAACCTAAGTACAATTTCAGTGAATAATTTTAAATACAGGCACCACAGTTCTATGATTCAATGTCAATGAATGTGATTGCCTTTCTCTTCAGATGACTTGTCAAGACTTGCCTATATGGTTGAACTCAAAATAGATTTAGACGCACTGTACCATAATAAATTACTGTGATCTCCAATTGGTGGTAGTACATCTAAAATATATTAGAGGAGATATGTTACAGTTGTATTTTATCAAATTTATGAACACTGTAACATTGACCAAATATGTGTATTTTATCATTAAGTACATCCAAAGATTTAAAGTCTAATACAATAATGTCTAATTCATTAGGTCTAACGACAGAAGGTCTAAGAAAGTGGGTCTAATACTTATATTCTAATGCAAAATGAAGTTCATTACAACTATTTCTAACTTATAATCATGTCCAATTCCTCTATGTTTAACTTCCAATATTGTCTAATTCTTTAGGTCTAAGGAAACGAATACCAATATGCTTAATGTAAAAGTTGAATACAATAATTGTAATTATTATGTCTAACTTACAATGATGTCCAGTACCTCTATGCCAAACTTCAATTTCGTCTAAAGTTGTGAAGGGTGAAAAATGTGCAACAGATTTTGACTCCTAGAATGTTTATATTTATACACATTGAGGTTTACATTTTATATCTCTAACTGTGATACATAATATTTTTTTAAAAGGATACCGTTAGTTCAACTCTCTTAATTTTCGTCTAATGATTCAGTTTGCAATTTGAGCCTATCACATAAGGTTCTTAAGAAGAGTGATCACTTCCTGTCACTACTGAATAGACATTCTTTCCATTTAGGCAATGTGTGATAATACTATATGGTTTTATCGAATCAGAGAGTGGTAGCACTGATAAATTGATAGTATTTAAGAATTGCAATGTTATTTATCCTCTATATTTCAAATGACCTTATTGTACCATGAAGTTAATTGATATTGTTACTACAGCATTAGACCATACTTCAGGAGACATTATTTGTGATTAGATCTAATTCAAAATTTCACTTTTGGCATGAAACCTTCTCCCACTAGACGATTTTAGACATTGTTTTCAATTAGACATTTCGGCATTAGACCATGCTACAGTAGACATTATTTGTAATTAGACTCAATTCAAAATTAGACATTTTGGCATGAGACCTTTTTATACATGAATAAATTGTAGACTTATTTTTCATTAGATGTAATTGCTGATTAGACATTATGTATTTTAGACCTCGTACATTTAGACATACTTACCTGAAAGCCACTCAGCAAGTACTCTGCTGGTGATAAGATGTGGGCAGAGTTTTTAACAAACATGAGGATGCTGATGAACTTCTGAAATTAGTTCCCTTTTTTTTTTATCAATTTCTGTAAGCAACGCATATGTTGAGAGAACTTTCAGCATTATCAGTACCAGTAATCTTTGGTTAAAAGAAAGAAACTTTTTTTAAAAAAAAAGGAAGGACAATGTTTTGTAAGCAGCTAGTAACACCATAATACAAAGTATACCCAAGAAAGCAAAAAGTGAATAAAAATGCATACAAAAGGCAACACTTGGTTAAGAAATTGTAATGCTAAGATTATGTTACACAGTACTTAATTTCTTCATTACTGGACTTGGCACTTGATTGGGGTTAGGAATTGTGTTGAGCATGTAATATGCATTACAGTTTTTGTATTGTATTTCATTTTCAAATATAATGATACATCATAGTAATTTCATTATGAATGCAATAAAAAAAATTCATTTGAGATACTTCTTCTCCATCCCACCCTCTATTAATGTGCACTAACACGTGAAAGGTGGCAATCCTATACATTGGTACTGATAGCAAAACCAAAGCATTTATGTGTACCGTACTTAGAGTAGATAAGAAAATAACTGTATTTTGTGAATGTCTGTACTAAATATGCTACATACATATTTAAATCACAATAAGAAAAAAAATTATCAATGAGACTCTATGCAATACTGTAGATAAATTTCTATACAGGGTGGAAGGTGTTCAATGACAGTCCTGTTTACGAGACGAAATCTTAGTACAGTATGAATGAAAACGTCCTCTACCATTTTGTTCCTTTGCGCTTGAATATCCCAGAAATAATTATTTTACACGATAATTTTTGATCCCGTTATCTGTTAAACACATTTCACAAACATCTTTTCATTAAGAGTATTTTAAAACTTTAATTATTAATAAATCTCTTTAAGTAATAGATGTGTGGCAATGGTGTTACCAAAACGTAGATATGGGCTTCATCAAAAGTACTGAGGAGCAGAATTGTTTTGCAGAGATGAACTTGGATCAGGCAGAGTTTACTTTCATCTTTCCCCTCACTCCTGCAGAGGAGGGGTGTTTCTATGCATTGGCAAGTGCTAATGAATTTACTGTGATGTTGCAATTATTTCTAGAAACAAAGTCGATTTCCCACTGAATAAAATGAAATAATGCAAAAATGGCAAAGGAAAAGTCTGTTCCTTTTATCTTAAGAGACTTGCTCTGTGACATTTTTGTCATTGAACCTCTTCTACTCTCAATACATATATCATTCTCACAACCATCAGCATTTCTTTGGACACACAATGAAATATATATTAAAACTACTTAATAGTTGCGAAAACGTCAATCAACACTCATTTCATACAGAATATACTCATCATCCCATTCTAATAGCTAACAATACTGTCATGCATTTAATCACCATAAACTTTTTTTTTCTAGACATAATTTCGCTTCTGGTCCATCATAGGTGCCAACTCTGGGGGAGGGAGGGGCAAGGCACTTTCTGCCCCCTCAACTTATAAAGCCAGGGACATCACCCAAACAATTGGAAGAGAGATTCCTTATGTAAAAAAAAAATAATTAATTTGTTTGAAAGATGAACTAGCACATAAACCAAAAATTATAATTTCAAATCCACAGAGTCAGCTGTCGCAATGAACATGTTATGACGCAACTCACAATGGCCCCTCAATTTCTTTCCTCCTATATTTAAGATCGGTGAATTCCCTTACATGATGCAACAACAGCTCTCCTTCTTCTTTATGATCCACATTTCTTCAGTTCAGTTCAAATCTATCAACTATTGTGGTCAAACAATAAAGGTATAAGCATATTTGTATAATAATACAAAATTAACAGTTCCATTAACAGTGTAACAGGCTGTGTTTTTTTTTACCTAATATCAGTTAACAAATTATTATTATTATTATTATTATTATTATTATTATTATTATTATTATTATTAATGTTAAACTTTTTTCACAAACACTTAAATTTTTTACGAAATTTAAAAGTAATTGTTATCAACATTCAGTTTCAGTGATCATTCTTGTGATGATTGTCATCGCAGGTATGTGCTTGTTCAGCGATCAGTAACTGTGATGCAACTATTGATAATAATGGATAAATTCTCAAATAAAGAAAACTGTCCAAAATGAAACTGCAATGAAAGGGAATAGAATGATGAATTGGGTTGTAGTAGTGGCAGTGAAACTAGTAGCTCATGTTCATTATTGCTGCAAGAATAAACAAAGAGTGAACAAAGCAGTGAAAAGGAAAAGGTGGCACATAAGGATAGTAGTTTTCAACCATTTGTATTAAGCACTTTCCATGGATATTATATGAAAAATCAGACAATGTTATTTTCTGTAAAATCTGTATGGAAATATCTGAGAAATAGCACTTAAAGTTTTCTCGAAATTCAGTGTAAAGTCCTGCCCCCCAATATTTCAAAGTAGTCAGCACCTGTGTGGTCCATTGTCATGTCTGAATGCAATATTAAGTGGCAGTGGCTTCTCCAACAATGACAATTTCTTCTGAAGCATTGTTTGGCAGTGTTTCATTAAAGACTGTTACATTAGTACTATGTGGTAAAATATTAACATCGACAATAGTCTCATGAGATTTGGCAGTGGCATTATTGTCTGGTATGTCTTCATTTAGTGAGTTACTACTGTTACCACACGAACTTGTACTTGCAGTACACACATTTGTTGGAGAATTAGTGTTGTGAATAGCTGATTTATCATTTGAAACGTTATTTGAATCTTCACAAGGAGCTGCGAACAAATCTTGTAGCTGACGAAGTGTTATTTTATCTCCACTCCAATTCTCTGCTCCACTCCGTACTGCTGCATGTATTCTTTCTTCTACTGTTCCACGAATAAGGAATCGATGAACCACAGTTTTCCTACAACAAATCAAAGGAAGTTCTCTGAATAGATATTCACTTTCTGTTAGCTCTGAAGTTCACAGGTTAACAGTCAAGGGCAACAGATTTTTAAGAATTATAAAAATACTCAGCATGGTTATCTTTGGATGGGATTAATGCCAGGAGTCTCGTGTGACTGTAAAGGAATCTTGTCCATGGATTAGAAATCTCTGTGAAAAAAGTATTGGCCATTTCACACACGTCAAAATTAAACTCTACTAACCATTATCCTTGCTTATCACCAGGAATGAGTTTCATCTCAAAGAAAAATAGAATATGCAGGGCTTGAGAAAAGTACCTGTTTGCTTGTCTGTGACGAGTGATAATTTGAACTTGAGTGAAAAAAAATTCTTATTTTTTAATTGTGCTTCTGTAGTTCGACTGTGCTGACTAGTGAAATTTTTGCCCAATTAATGAGCCATCATAAATTTTTTTTAAGTCCTGGTAATATGATACTGGCAGACTAACTCACTCTGAAAAGATCTTACATGACGATGTACGTAAGCAATGAGAACAAATCAATAGCTTTACATAATAATACAGTAAAAGCCCGATATAGCATGGTCCAATTTACCATGAATTCGGTTTTAATGCGGGGAAAGTATGTCCCCAATATAAAACATGAAATATATAATACATTTAGTGGAAATCAATCTTTAAAAAAATCAATGTAAAAGATAATACTGCATAGAGCATTTCTGGAGTATAACATGCTGCATCAGCAGGTATATGCACAGCGTTTAGTGGACAATGAATGACCTTTTCTTCAGGGTTGTAGAACTGCATTCCAAAGGATTTTGCAGGCATAACGGGAAACAAGTTATGGCTTAACAAGTCATTAATGCATTTTTATTTTAGTTTTCTCTAATCTTGTAAAGTGAGAGTTATACTGTACCGCGTTTTAGTCTGTGTCACATGTTCTGAGTGTTAAGTTATTCAGTTTTAGTCTGTGTCACACATTCTGAGTCTTAATTTAATTAAACGTTAAGTGCAGTAATGTGCAAAAACGAAAAGCATATTCAGTGAGTGAAAAGCTTAAAATAATTGACCATGTAAAAAGCAGAGAAACAAAGACCAACTTTTCGTGGAAATGCGACATTCCAGATGGTACAATTAGAGGGTGAAGATATCATAAATGTTATATGGAATGAAAATGGTGGTGAAAATGAAAACGATGATGAAGATGGTGGTGATGAAACTGTTGTAGAAAAGAGAGACAATATTCCAAGTGTTACTGAGGTGAGATCTCATCTAAATAATGTAATGTCTTGGTTGGAAAGGCAAAGTGAACCAAACAGTGTTCATCTCCTCCATCTTGCTAATATAAAACAATACGTAGAGAAGAAACGCAATAATTTAGTCCGCCAAACAAAACGTACGGAAAATCAGGATAGTTTATAAACAGTGAAGTGAACTATTGCTAAAAGCAATACAATAACGAGTTTTACAGAATAAACTGCATAACTGGTGAGTGTTTAGTTTATATTACAGTATGTAAATTCATGTATAGAGTTATAGTGCATTACATACCGGCTTTACCAATCTCCATGTGACTTGCGATTTTTATTAACACATGGACTACAATCACTTCCGATATATCACAGTTCAGTTATAACGTGGGAGTTAAGTATGTCCCCCAACAACCACGCATATCGAGCTTTTACTGTAATAATAATAATAATAATAATAATAATAATAATAATAATAACAGCAACAAAAGAAAACAAAGAAACTGGAAGAATAAAATGTAATCATTTGATCAGTACATGGGATCTGCCATAAATTTCTGCCAACTCCTCCATACAATTCTAGTTGTGTGAAGCATAACGTTATTATAAAACATGATTCGGTGTTTTGTTTTATAATATACAGGATTTTCATGCTTAATTGTTTTGACATAAACATATTCACTTATTGAATCACACATAATAAAGCAGATGCTCGAGCCACGCCCTTTACAATTTTTCGTAATTAGAGCACTATTACACAAAGCTATGTAAGGTACAGTACTTTTATAATTCAAGAAACAATAAAAGTACTGTATTTAATACGCCAATTAAAAAACGTGAATACATTTCCAACATGCTTTATAAATACTGCAAAATTAAAAATTAACATAGGCCTACCTGTTAGAAGAAAAAAGTTCGACATGCGGAAATTTGTCTAAATTATGCAACAATTTCAGACAAGCAACTGATAAATTTAACTCGCAAATTCTATATTCAGACTTAAGAATACATTCTGGTACCAGGAAGAATACTCAATACTACGTTTTAAGTGTTTACTATATGTAACTACTTGTATATGAGAAAGTACTCTATTGTCTTATGAATGATGTTACAAATGGCATGATACTGTTTTGTTAACTTGATGCAATGCCAGTTTCTCAATGCTAAAAGAATGGCAACAATGAATTTTATGACCAATTCCAACGATCTATGCAATTACCAAACAGTTAATGGGGGGGGGGGGGGTTTGAAGGGTGCATTAGCTATTATGGCTATTTGCGCCCTTATCTAAAATTCTATTAAAAAGAAAACACAAATCATGCCATAAGCTAAATACAAACACGAATACAAAACATTGTCACACTAAAATCAAATATACAAAGTGATTAGTTAAAAACCATAAAAATGAACACTTATTATACCTTAATCCAGATGATTTCAAGTGGGCAGCCATTGTGATGCCACGTGGCAACCCTGGGTTCATAGGAGCCATGCCAAAGCCAGCAAGCCCGGGAGAGAGACAGGGAGTGAGTGAGTGGGAAAGAGATGGAATACTAACTGCTGAGAGGGAGGCATGCGTGGAAGGGGTGAAGTGAGCCAATGACGTGTATGGATGGCACATTTTATAACACACAGAAAGAATCCAAGAATTACAACACTCAGCCTTTACAAATAATACAATAAAATAAAATTATCCTTTTTTTTCTGTAGTTAGGAAGACACTTCACATTTCTTTGATTTCACCAACTTAGCTATGTCAGAGAAAATTGTTTGAGCAGAATGAATGCATAACACTGCTTCCAATGCAACATCGGACAAACATGACCTAGTTTTACTCTTATTCAGATTCATGACTGAGAATATACCTTGGCAAAGGTATGTAGAGTCAAACATGGCAACTAACTTGCATGACAATGCATATACACGGGAACTCCAAGTTCTTATAAAATGCAAGAAGGCCACCTGAAATATTGTAATATCTATCTTTCAAATTGTGTGACACTGAAACCTTATCAGTTCTCTTAGAAATTTGACTGCAGCCTGCTCAACATTTACAGAAAAGGGCATCATAAAAATGTTTAATTCAGGGGACATTTCTTCGAAACCTGTAAATCAATTGTCGAATTGTTTCTGTAATTCTTTCAGGGCTTCACAATAACTATCAGCGTTACAATTGGATAAGTCACATGTTTTTAAAGATGGAAATTCTTCAAAATTTTTCTCCTGTAATTGTTTTTTGAACAATAAAAGTTCCATCTTAAAAGCACGAATTCCGTCTCACAAATTTTTGCCTTGCAAAGAATCATTTAGATCACTCAAATGGCTTGTAATGTCAGCTAAAAAAGCAAGGTCAGCAACCCAGTTTGTGTCCCTCAAAAGTAATTCAGGTGACCCCTTCATATCCATAAAGAGGTCAATCTCCTTCAAGATGGCAAAAAATATGTTTAGCACTATAGCACAACTTAACCACCTAGTATCACAATAAAACAGGATGTTATGATATTCAGCTTTGCACTCAAGTAACAACCCTTTAAACTGACGATGGTTAAGCCCCTGTTGTCTGCAAAAGTTAACACATCGTGTGACAACATTCATCACAGTCTTGAAGCTACGAATTGCTTTTGCACAAAGTTATTCCTGATGCAAAATGCAATGCACGACTGTGATTGGTGGATATCCAACAGCTGATAATGCCCTCTTCATTCTACTGGCAAACCCTTGCACCTCAGCCAACATAGCAGCAGCCCCCCCCCCCTGTCCATAGCAATAGCACAAAGTTATTTCCTCAATTATCTGTTCAACAGCACTAATATATCTTCTCCAGTCGTGGTATCTTTTAAAAGAACAATGTCAAGTAATTTTTCAGTAATGTTAAATTTGTTATCCACTTCCCTTACAAACACTGCTAACTGCACTGTGTTCCATTGTTGGTGCTTTCATCCAGGGCTAAAGAGAAACACATGAACTCCTGTCATCTTTTCTGCAGTTGTTCCTTTACATCTGCACCAAGTTCCTGCACACAGTAAGAGATTGTTTGTGGAGAGACTAATTGACTCAACATCACCAGGGAAGGACACAATATCTCTGAAGTTGAAATCACGCACTGTTTAACAAACATTCCATGTATAAAAGGTCAAAAAAAAAAAAAAAAAAAAAAAAGTGAAATTTTAAATACATTAAATGTCACTATACAAAAAAAAAAAAAACATACATAGTTAACGGACAGAAAATCCTTTAACAGTTTAACCTGGCCCTGGAACAATTTTTCCCTTGAAATTATTCAAGTCTGCTTCACAGGGAGCTTTACCTGAAAGCCAGATTTGCATAATATATACGTCACTGTAGGTATGTTAACAGAAAACCACAATTCAAGTCACACAAAGTTTGTCTGCACTCAAAGTTGGGTTTCTGGCACCTTGTTAGCCCACTTGAGTTATGTGGATATAAAGGAAAAAAATTGGGATGGTGTCAGGCCTAGTTCCTGCGTAGCTCAACCAGTACAACATTTGTGCGCTAAGCGAAGGGTCCTGGGATCGATACCCAGCCCCGGAACAATTTTTACCTTGAAATTATTAAAATTTAACAAAAGTTTTTATAATAATTCTCATTCATTGTTGACAACAGTTAAAAATAAACTTACTATAACCATTAATTTAATTATATTGCCTTTAAAGGTACATAATTAGTTGAAATGATATTTACCTCATTATAAGAAGACTGCATTTCGGCCTTTAGTTTCGTTATTAATGCCTTCCTCTCTTCACCAATAATATGAGCATGGGTATCAGAATGTTTAACTTCAAAGTGACTCTTAAAGTTATAGGTTTTTGCCCGTACATTGATACGGCATATTAAACATTGAACATTGTTGTAGTCAGATTGGACAAGATACAGGCACTCCTAAACCGACTGTTGACGCACTTCTCTTCATTCTTGTTCACAACAGTTAAGCACAAATGATAGTAAACCATATGAATGAACAAATGACTGATGGAACGCATAATTCAGCAATGCCTGAAGAAATCATCAAACAAGTGAGAAGAGTTGATAAGTTCATACGTTTGTACATCACCACAACCTCAGCAACAGAGAGGAGTGGGGTTTCGCTTTGGGCAGACACAGGACAACGTCCAGGTTTCCTAGCCCTGAAATGCTGTATTGGAATGGCCTGCCTTAATCAATATTTTAAAAAGAGATCATAATATCATAAAATAAAACAACATAATAAAGAACACCAGAAACAAATTACCTGGCAATTTAAAAACAATAAAAATATTCGGATATAAAGAGTCCTAAATGTAAAGTTCAAGTAAAACTAATATAAACCAAAAGTAACCTCCAGATGTAAAGGGACTGAAACGTAAGAAACAATGGGTCAATAAAATCTAAATCACCTTGTCAAGTCCTGTGCTGGATAAAAATCTCAGAACTGCATTTGTACAATCAAAATCATTTCCAAGAATGTCGCACAATGTCAGTTGAATTGCGTACTGACGCCAAAGACAATCATATTTTATACAATGTAGTAGAATATGTTCAACAGTAACTGGTACATGACATACATCACACTCCGGTTGAGGCTCGCCACGTAGCAGATGACAATATGTCAGACAACAGTGGCCAATCCTCAACCAGGTAAGGAAAACTTCTTCGTATCATGATGCTCTTGTGGACGAATCTCAAACAGTATTCTTGATACGTCGCAATTTATTTTCCTCTTGTGCAGACCACTTTCCTTCCCATTGCCACCATATTTTATATTTAAAGTACTTCCGTATGTCTTGTCATCTCTTGCACTAATATCCAAAGCACCATTCATAGCACCATCCCTCACTGCAGTGTATGCAGCCTCATTACTAGGAATTCCAACATGACCAGGAATCCACAATACTCCAATCTCAGAATATGATTCATAAAATGCAATAAACAATCACAACGGCTTTATGAACACATGTGCTTGTCAAACTTCTTTAATTGTTAAAATCAGATATGTTTTGGGGATTGCATCCCCATGATCAATGATGGAAAAGACTGTAATATTTAAAATTACTAATTACAATAATTACTTAGTATCTTTCGTTTAAATTTAAAATATGTTAAAAATAACAATTGTTTTCAGTTTACAAATAGTGACAACTATTATAAAATGATATAAAATTTTACATCTTGTAATATAATGTGAATTATCGTAAATGTAGCAAATTACATAAGATCTTTTATAAGAAAGACGAAGAATGGGCAATAGTACAACTTGGTTGACTCACCAGATCAATTTCAGATGTGTATCTTCCTGTCTGACATGATGTGGGCTGACTATTGCGTAAGTTGTGCCAGAGATTATGTTCACTCTGCAACTACATTATTCTTTTTTTGTTTAAATTCTGAAGTAATATATTGGTCAAACAGAATGTTTTTTTTTCTTTTCCATAAATGACTTTTTCAGTAAGACTGTGAGGTTTTATGTATTTATCTTTGCATATTTCAATAGATTCTAAAATGTTTAATGTTTTTCCTTTCTTGTTTATGTGTAAGATTTTCATATCGGAGTTTATATCTGTAAAATGATGTTGATTATTATATAAGTGATCGCTGAAAGCTAAATGGGGAATATTGTGGGAAATGTTTCTATGTTCTTTATACTTAATATTAAAATTCCTACCTGTTTGACCTACATACGTGGCATTGCAATCTGGAAATTGACAACTTAATTTGTATACACCTGATGAATTAAATTTGTCGATGTTAATATTATCAAATTGTTGGTTCTACTGAACGCTACTGTAATACTAGAAAAAACAGATTACATTGAGAAAACTGAAATTTTATTTCCGAAAACTATTTTGGAACATTGAAAAGAGATCCTACAAATCACTATCAAAGAAATCTAAAATACATCCTAAAAACAATAGATTTTACCCTTACAAGTAAAAAAAAACGTTCTTTAATCCCTTTGAATCCACAAGCTCCCAAAATGAGATCTTTATCGAAAATACATAAATCGGATATTCTTATTAGACCAATTGTAAACTTTCATATGGCCCCAACCTACAATATCACAAAATTTTTTACAGGCTTATTTGAAGACTAAGTTCAAATTTCATAACAATTATAGTATAAAAACACGACAAAACTGATTGAAATTCTAGAGAAACAACAGGTTAATGATAAATAATTTCCATACCTTCACTCTGCAGGAATATAGTATACAATATCTCCTGCTCCTGCAGACTAGTTTACATCAATCACACTGTGGAAGAAAGAAGAAAGGAACATACCCGGCATTGCAAATATGGCCCTTATGAAAAGTCGACCATAGGACAACATTAAGCAGAAACAGGTCACGTCATCAATTTCGACAACGTCAAAATATTGGACAGAGAAGAAAAGAAATATAACAGACTAATTAAAGAAGCGAATGAGATTATAAAACACTCTAACAACATCAACAAAGATGATGGTTTACAACTCAACTGCACATGGAGAAGTCTGCTCCAATCCTGTAATATGTTGTTGTTTTCTAATGCCAGGCGTTTGACAATAAAGTCATTTGACCTCTTGCACTCCAATATTTTTCAAAGGTATTATCATGGCCAGCCACTGAAGCACAGATTTTGAGGTGTTCCGAATCCATTTCTTGGTTTGAGTTGCACAATGGGCAGTTAGGGGACTGATATATTCCAATTCTATGCAGGTGTTTGGTCAAACAATCATGGCCTGTTGCCAATCTAAATGCAGCTACAGACGATTTTCGTGGTAAATCGAGAATTAACTGTGGATTTTGATGCAGAGAGTTCCATTTTTTCCCTTAAGATTGTGTTATCAAATTTTGTTTGTTGAAGTCTAAGTATGTAGATTTAATAAATCTTTTCACAGAGTAATACGTAGATTTAGTAACAGGTCTGTAAGTAGCAGTGCTGCCCTTCTTTGCTAAAGCATCCGCATTCTCGTTTCCCAGGATTCCACAATGGGATGGTATCCATTGGAATACAATTCTTTTATTGAGTGATATTAATTGAGAGAGCATTTGAGTTATTTCTGCTGTTTGAGATGAAGGTGTGTGTTTAGAGACTATTGATAGAATAGCTGCTTTGGAGTCTGACAATATAACTGCATTCTTAAATTTATTGATGTGGCATAGAAGATTCCTGAGACTTTCACTTATTGCAATGATTTCTCCATCAAAACTTGTTCTTCCATATCCAAGAGATCTATAAAGTGAGAAGAGACAGCACATAACACCTGCACCGGCACCTTGTTCTCTGGAGATCAAGGATCCGTCAGTGTATAAATGAAGCCAGTTTTGTGGAGGGTACCTAATATTAATTGTCTCTAAAGACAATTGTTTTAGTATTTCAGTGTTTACTTCTGATTTCAATATTTCTTCTGTTAAATTTAGATTATATTCTATATTTAATAGAGTTAAAGGGTTCGGTTTAATTTGTAGGTTTTCTTTTAAATTCGGGATATTGATTTTCTGTTTTAATTCTTGAACAATGGATATGAAACTTTTTTGAGTTTTCAATCTACAGAGAGGACTGTATGAATGCCAATTGTTTCCTGGTAATCTGATAAGTTTTTCATATTGAATCAGTGCTTTTTCTTCTATTGTCATTTTGATGCTGTTAATATTAGTGAGGAATCTCATAGAATCTATTGGAGTTGTTTTGATTCCACCAGTAATGAGTCTGAGAGCTTGGTTTTGAACATATTCTATTTCGTTTATGAAAGGTGAAGTAATTAAAATTTCTCCGCAGTATGTCAGCACTGGCTGTATAAACATTTTGTATGTAGTGTTCAAAGTATTCCTAGAGCATCCCCATTTCTTTCCTGCTAGTCTTTTTAGAAGGGAGAATCTTTTACGAGCTTTTTCAGAAATGTATTTCAAATGGCTGCTCCATGTTAACTTACTATCGACAAGCTACAACTTGCCATTTAACCACTCCAATCCTGTAATATTGGTAATAGACTATGCACAGAGAATGGACGACCAACGAACAAATCACAGGAGAGGGAGAAGAACCAACCAACCAGTAACCGACAGGAACCCAGAGCAGCTATATAAACACTCCTGCGAACTAATCACAACTTGTTCACAGCTCTGAGGACGACTGCAGCAAGATGGTTGAAACGTCAGCTCCAGCAACTGAGACAAAGTGGCAGAAGCCCGGAAATCAACAACCCATGGACACTAGTTGTGGAAGGCTACGTCAACAATTAGCAATTATGTCTACTCGTCTATGACTCCCATTGTAAGCAGCACAGTGCACTTCTTCATAAACCTCTAGATTGCTGTTGTTGGTCTTGATGGCAGATGCTATTTTACTCCTTATCAAATGATGCCTGTTGTTTTGGAGAAGCTCTCCATAGTAACAAAATCCAAGGACATGAGGTAGAGTTTCGTGTTTGTTGGTAGCCCATTGTTGAAAACAATGTCTGCAACGAGAGTTGTCTTGGCTCTGTCCATGAAGAGCTCTCACAGGAGCAAGATTTGTCTGTAATTTGATAGTGTCACACCATTCTGTGCTGAAGAATCTCATTCTGGAATCCATCCATGAGTTAATAGGTTGGTACTGTTGATAGAGAATTACTCCTTTGCTATGTGTTTGTAGTTGACATCATTTATTATATTCAAGCATGCTGAGTTTTCCTCTGATGTCCGGTTTTTTATCGATCAGAATTTCCTTCACTGAGCTTCTAATGATTTTACCCATTTTAAATAAAAATGACTCAGAAATATTTGATACAGGAGATTTAGATTCTGGAAATTTTGAAAACCGTCAACTAATTTCGGTAAAATACACTAGTTAATCACCAAATTTTGTTTCAGGTCTTGTCCAATTTTATCTATGTCTAAAACTATTTTATCAGAAAAATTGATCCACAAATAACGAATTTTTTCACCCTTATATTAGTTCATGAATTAACACACAGTAGTCTGTCATCTCTGAAATATACTATGGATAAATTTTTCGTGAAAATTGGGTACCAACCTGGCATTTAAATGATTATTCTCAATGGAGATGGAAACAGATTTGTTACAGTTTAAAGATAGGCCAATCTCTTGAAATCGTTTGATTACCATATTCATGATGGTAATGGCAAATTCTGTGTTTTTCCCAACAACTGTAACTTTCTTCATCTCTGTAACTAATTCATAACTGTCCACTGTTCAAGATGAAATCTGTGGCAAAGCGGGTGATAAAGGCACACCTTGCATCACATTGCAATTGATATTAAAGATGGTCTCTTTCCATTACCTTCGATATAGGTGTTATTCCCCAACTGAAGATCTAAGACTAAATCTTATTCAAGTACGCAAGTTGCGACTCTGAACTGATTTTTCAATATGGTGTTGGACAATATTACCGAATGCTTTACTTATATCCAAGACATGCACATGCACATTCCTGCAGTTCATACTGGTTTTTTTAATGAGGTTGAATACAAATATTTCATGTGATCAACTTCATTAACTTCAAGAATAAAAAAACATACTCTCTTTTAAAATCATACTTATGCAAACAGTCCAACATTGCACTCAGTTTTACTAAACCACAAAAGAATGTACTGGGTTCAGAGCATTCAGGGAACAGTTCTAATGCAGATAGCAAGAGCTATTTTCTTACTTATATTGGTGAATTTGTCAGTCATTATTGAAATCTTTAAATTGTCAGTTGTTATACATTTAAATTGGCTTTCATTGATTCTGAAATGTGTTTCATGATATCTGCACATAAGTGCTCAGACTGAAAAATTCTATCTATCTCAAAATCATTCATAGTCTACACATCTAACAAAATCAGAAAATCAGAGAATGACCTGCTCAGTTTTGCCAATGTGTAGCTACACTGTTCTGAACACAGACACATATTTTCGTGATAAGCTATTTCTTGTGTGAACGCTACCTATTGCAACTTCTCTTCTTTCGATTGAGCTAAACCGTTAATTGCTGCTTCATGTGCATTGTTCTTTTTGTGATCAAATATTTTCTTTCGTATTGACTGCCTTCTCTTTTTATCACTATCACCAAAACATGAAGCAATTTTTCCACTCCGTAGAAAGCCTTAGTCACTGGGTTTTAAAAACACACTTTGCAAATTAGTTTCCCATTTTGAATCATAAGCCATTATTTTCTTTCAATTGTTGAAGCCCTTGTAGAAATTTTTCAGAATCTAAATCTCCTGTTTCAGAAACAATGACACTAGAAGCACTTCAAGACTATAATTCTGATACGTCGACAGCAGTATTACTGATACATGTAATATCACTGTCAGTTTTCCTTTTTTAAATTATTACAAATCTGTCTAATTTGCTAATTTTGCAGTTGGATTTGAACTACCTACTGTAGTGTTTCCTTAAAATTTGGCATCCAGAATTTACAATGATAAGATGCAGGCCAAGGGTCAGATGGCAGGATAGTGTGGAACAAGATCCTGCTCTCTGGGAAAAACAAACATGGAGAAGGGAAGCTACAGTCATGATGCAGTTATTCCTGGCGTGACTCCTCCTCTTTGTTTACATCTTAGGAACGGAAGGCTCTATAAAGTCTAGGTAGGTAGTATCGTTCGCCATTTTTGTTCTTTCGTTGCTGAGCTACCAGACGAGGAATCTATTTGCCACACTATTAAACATTATCATGTCATAGCTCCTATGATAATAAATCAAACGCACTGTAATTCAGCAAATAATTGAGCGGCAAATGACGTCCTCATGTGCTTTCTGCGAACGCCAATGAAAGAGCTAAAATGACGGGCGATTATATTAAGTATTTATCGAGCCTTAGGAAATGCATAACGTCTTCATCAGCGAATCACAAAATGCACACGTTTAAATGGAGCCGATGTGCAACATGATTGGCTGCCGGAAATTAGAGCGACAGGACTATAGGAATAGGGATCAATGGAAGTGTGTGGTGAAGGCACTCATGGCCTGAAGTGGGCTGTAGTACTGAAGAAGAAGAAGAAGAAAAAGAAGAGGAAACGCCTAGGAAATTAATTTTAAAACAATTCTTTAAGGATAAATGTCATGTGGCAAGGGCAAGGGCACAGAACTTTCTTAATTAACGACTTGCTATCTCAGCAGTTCGCAAGCAACAATGGAAATCAAAGCTAATGTGTCTGCCACCATAACTACAGTCTGTCCAAAAAAACTTGTGTGAATTGTGTGTTTGGATAAATAAAAGTAACTTATGCAGGAGAAACAAGCTCAGCTGCAACATAATGGGTTATTTTTAAATGGCATACCAGTATGAAATTTCTTGAAGAAAAAGTGTCAGTATGAAATTTACTGGTGCAGAGAAGTGCCAGCCCATTTTCGAGCACTATTGAAGAGAACATATTACATTAATTCGGTAACAGATGTAGTCAATCTGAACACGTTTTGTCAGTTTTGTCACAACTTTTTTGATACATCCAATAATTTTGACACAGTATGAAATGCTCCTTGAGGTCATTGCTCCGCAGTGCGGGTGAGTAATCATTCACTCCGCAAGACTTGCAAGAGGAGAATGTGAACAAAACATCTCATTTTGTACTATCAAAACTATTGGACGTATCAAAAAACTTATTTGACAAAACTTGTTCGCACTGATTTCATTTATTACCTCTGTGAATTAATGTAATAGGTTCACATGCATACGCGCAATAAACATATATATATATATTCAGTGCTGTAACAGCAGGTGCAGCTTTTATACAATAAGCTGAATTATTCACCAAACATTTGCATGTGTCATTCTTACTTATGCTACATGGGAGAAAAAAGAATGTTTTGCCCTGCCTCCCTCCTCCTCGTGGTCTTCATCTCCAATCTCAAAACATGTGCCACATATCATACAGACTGTTACCTAACTTGTTCTTGTTAGTTAATCACATTTTATATTTGTATCACAGTATCTAGAAACTATATTAAAAATCTGTTAATGAAATTACCAGTAATACATAATTTAAACTTGCCTGGTTTGACCAATCCTATGGACTCGACCAATAGCCTGAAGCTCGTCAGCTGGATTAAGAATAGGTTCCACCAACAACACGTGAGTTGCTTCTATTAAATTCAGCCCCTTTGCACCCCACCGTACAGGTAACAACAGGGCCGTCACATTTGGTTTACTATCCTAAAATATCGTAAAAGTAAACAGACAATCAAAAGCTGCGCCTGCAGTAATGTAATCACTATTATCAATTCTTATTATTTTATTTGAATTTCACTCACAAAAAGGATTAATATTTTAAGTGTGATTTGTGAGAAGTGACTCTGACATCTGGAGATGTGCGGCTGAGTGATGCAATGGACTGTGCATGTACAGTGAGAAATTATTCAGCTGCACCGTCTCTAAATGCAGACTAGTCGACTCCTATAATACCATTATAATCTCACTTTTTCATGAATCGCATCTCTTCCAGTGGCTATTTGCATGGCATCAGTATACAACAATGGCATTTTCAAGTATATAAGATATTGTTTGAATTGAATTAGTGGCACAACACCATTCTTTGTACGATTTACTGTTATATCTACCTTAAAGTTATTGTGTAGATGTTATCGGATTTCTGACTTTGTTGCAAGATTGGCACCTGACTTTGTCTTCCACCAACCTCAGTGTGTAAGCTTTACATTCAGTCTTAAAAATTCACAAAACTTTCTTTTATCCTCAATTAGCTGTCTATTAATTACGATGGAATGTAATTCCCCTTCTTTCTTGATTTGAACATATTACATGCAGATCTACTGTTATCATATTCGTTCAATATCAGATGTAATAATCGTCTCTCTAGTCTTCGAGCATCAGTAGATGTAAAACACTGCTCTTTCCATGTGGTTCTCTCTCACCAGGGTTGGCAAGGTAATTTACTCATTAAGTTTTTATGTAAATTAAAAGTAATTTATTTGGCATAGAAAACCAGTTATTTACACAAACATAAGAGGCTAATTTTCTTTTGTGTATTAATAATATACGAACTATTTTAATTATAATACATTCTAAAATTTATTTGATTGAGGTTCTGGCTGATATGTACAATTTTAATTAATTATGGTTTATTTAACGATGCTCGTAACTGCTGACGTTATATCAGCATTGTCGGTGTGCCAGAATTCTCTCCCGCAGGAGTTCTTTTACATGCCAGTAAATCTACTGACATGAGCCTGTCACATTTAAGCACACTTAACTGCCTTCGACCTAGGCCAGGATCGAACCCGCAACCTCGAGCACAGAAGGCCAGCGCTATAGCTACCGACTATGCTACCCAGGTTGACTGATATGTACATCTATTATCAGGCAGTATATCTCACTTGACGATATGTGTCAGAGGAATAACAACTATTGTTTATATGCATCTGATGGAGGGGTAAAGGAACTGGCCACCCTACCTCATTATCTCTTGGCCTAGTTGCCTCATAAGTTGTGCTTTGTTGGTGTTACTTGTGAGGTTCAGGCTGTCTTCGGACAGTTAACTAAACAACATTTTAAACTTTAATTTTCTTATATGTTTCAGCTCGAAATCATTGTTTTCTAAAAATTGTTTATACAACCACTTATTAACATAATTCAATGGTGTTCAGGTAAAGGGGTTAAGTCATTTTCTGTGCAACTGGAGCTTTGTACTCCAGGGAACAACACAAGTTAAATTCTACAAATGTGTGTCTGTATGTGTGTGTGTGTGTGTGTGTGTGTGTGTGTGTGTGCAAAAAAAAAAAAAAAAAAACGAAAAATAATACTAGCATTTGATGTGTTTTATTTGTGTAGAAATTTATTTGCAATAAGAGGCCAATTTATAATTTGAATTTATCTCAAAACTCATTTCTATGACTTACTGGAATCTCCCTTTACCCAAACACCATCGAGGTGGTTGTATTCACCAAAACAAGAAAAGAAGTCTAATAGACATGGGTCCTAAAATTAAATTTTTCACGAAACATGGGCTTTGAAATAGGTATTGTAAAAACAGCATACATTCTAATATGATCTACGTAAAGATTAATTTTTGGTCCTATTGAATATATCTGTCAGATGCTAAAGCAAGGAGATGCACTATCACCTTTACTTTTTAACTTTGCTCTAGAGTATGCCATTAGGAAAGTCCAGGATAACAGAAGGTTTGGAATTGAACGGGTTACATCAGCTTCTTGTCTATACGGATGACGTGAATATGTTAGGAGAAAATCCACAAACGATTAGGGAAAACACGGGAATTTTACTTGAAGCAAGTAAAGAGATAGGTCTGAAAGTAAATCCAGACAAGACAAAGTATATGATTATGTCTCGTGACGAGAATATTGTACGAAATGGAAATATAAAAATTGAGAATTTATCCTTTGAAGAGGTGGAAAAATTCAAATACCTGGAAGCAACAGTAACAAATATAAATGATACTCGGGAGGAAATTAAACACAATAAATATGAGAAATGCCTGTTATTATTCGGTTGAGAAGCTTTTATCATCCAGTCTGCTGCCAAAAAATCTGAAAGTTAGAATTTATAAAACAGTTATATTACCGGTTGTTCTTTATGGTTGTGAAACTTGGACTCTCACTTTGAGAGAGGAACATAGGTTAAGGGTGTTTGAGAATAAGGTGCTTACGAAAATATTTGGGTCTAAGAGGGACGAAGTTACAGAAGAATGGAGAAAGTTACACAACACAGAACTGCACGCATTGTATTCTTCACCTGACATAATTAGGAACATTAAATCCAGACGTTTGAGATGGGCAGGACATGTAGCACATATGGGCGAATCCAGAAATGCATATAGAGTGTTAGTTTGGAGGCAGGAGGGAAAAAGACCTTTGGGGAGGCCGAGATGTAGATGGGAAGATAATATTAAAATGGATTTGAGGGAGGTGGGATATGATGATAGAGACTGGATTGGTCTTGCTCAGGATAGGGACCAAATAATAACAGGCATTTCCCATATTTAGTCTGTGTTTAATTTCCTCCCGAGTGTCATTTATATTTGTTACTGTTGCTCCAACATATTTGAATTTTTCCACCTCTTCGAAGGATAAATCTCCAATTTTTATAGTTCCATTTCGTTTACTTGTTTCAACTAGAATTTCCGCATTTTCCCTAATCGTTTGTGGATTTTCTCCTAACATATTCACGTCATCCACATAGACAAGAAGCTGATGTAACCCGTTCAATTCCAAACCCTCTGTGTCATCCTGAACTTTCCTAATGGCATATTCTAGAGCAAAGTTAAAAAGTAAAGGTGATAGTGCATCTCCTTGCTTTAGCCCGCAGTGAATTGGATAGAGACTGGCCTATACGGACTCTGCTGTAAGTTTCACTGAGACACATTTTAATTAAACGAACTAGTTACTTGGGAATACCAAATTCAATAAGAATATTAAATAAAACTTCTCTCTTAACCAAGTCATATGCCTTTTTGAAATCTATGAATAACTAATGTACTGTACCCTTATACTCCCATTTTTTCTCAAATATCTGTCGAATACAAAAAATCTGATCAATAGTCGATCTATTATGCCTAAAACCACACTGATGAGCCCCAATAATTTCATCTACATATGGAGTTAATCTTCTCAAAAGGATATTCGACAAAATTTTTACGACGTCAACAAAAGTGATATTCCTCGAAAGTTACTACAGTTAGTCTTGTCCCCCTTCTTAAAAATAGGTACGATTATGGACTCCTTCCATTGTTCTGGAACAATTTCCTTTTCCCAAATTGCAAGTACAAGTTTATAAATTTCGCTAGATAATGCCCTTCCACCCTCTTGTATTAATTCTGCTGGAATTTGATCAATACCTGGAGACTTGTACTTTTTCAGATTTTCTATCGCAATTTCGACTTCAGAAAGTGTGGGTTCGGGTATAAATGGCTCAGCAGTTTGCATTTGAATTTCGTCCCGATCATTTCTATTTGGCCTATGTATATTTAGTACCGGTAGTTGCCCAAAATAGTTTTTACATCTGTTCAGAATTGAATGAGAGTCTGCAAGTAAGTCACCATTCTCATCCTTGATCATGTTTACCCTTGCCTGATATCTGTTTTTAAATTCCTTTATATCCTTATATAAATCTCGAATGTTTTTATTCTTACTATTTGTTTCTACCTCATTCAGTTTTTCCTTCAAGTAATCTCTCTTTTTATTCCTAAGTGTACGACTTGCTTCCCATCTTTCATTGAAATAATTATCTCTATTCTCCACAATTGGATCCTGTAAGAATTTCAATTTTGCCTGTTTCCTTCTATCTGCTACAATGGAACAATCTTCATCAAACCATAGTTTCTTTTTCTTAGTTTCATGATAACCTATGCTCTGTTCAGCTGCAATTTTAATATCTCGGATATTTTCCCCACACGCTATTAACATCTAACTTTTCTTCAGCTTCGTCAGCAGTTGCTAAAGCAGCAAACCTATTTGAAATTTCAACCTGATAACGTTGCTTAGTTTCCTCGTCCTTTAATTTCAGAATATTGAATCTACTAATATTAGCTTGTTGCTCTGCTCGCTTGGCTACTGTTAGTCTTTCTCTTAATTCTCCAATTACCAAATAATGGTCAGAATTACAGTCTGCCCCCCTGAAAGTTCGACTGTCTACCATACTAGTGTACCTTCTTTTATCTATCAAGATGTGATCTATCTGGTTATGTGTCATTCCGTCTGGGGAAGTCCACATATATTTATGTATATCCTTATAGGGGAATGTTGTACTCTTGACAATTAAATTTTTTGATGTGGCAAAGTTGACTAACCTAACTTCATTGTCATTACTACTTACGTGTAGGCTCTCTTTTCCAATTGTTGGTTTAAAAATATCCTCCCGTCCTACTTTAGCATTGAAATCCCCCAATAAAACTTTCATGTGATATCTAGGTAACTGATCAAAAGTGTGTTCCAATTCCTCATAGAAGCTATCCTTTATACGGTCGTCTTTCTCTTCTGTAGGGACGTGAGCATTTATTATTAGAGGAGAAAATTCGCTCCGGCTTCGGGGACCAAACCCGGGTCCTTGGTTCTACATACCAAGCGCTCTAACAATTGAGCTACGCCGAAGTTCAATCCACAGCATTGAACAGGCAGCTGACTTAATATATGTCAACATACATGTCGAACTTGGAGCCAGGCTACAAAAAGGAAAAACACTAGAGGAGGATTCAATCCGGTGCTGTGGATTGAACTTCGGTGTAGCTCAGTGGTTAGAGCGCTTAGTATGTAGAACTAAGGACACGGGTTCGACCCCCGTTGCCAGAGCGAATTTTCTTCCTCTCATAATCATTGTTACCATAACAGATATATTCTGTAGGACCAAAAATTAATCTTTATGTAGATTCTTCGCCCAACAGTGCATATTACTGTGGAATCCCGGCCACCAAGTCACTCTATAGAGTGTGCTCCTTGTATAATGGCAGTTGACTTAATGTCAACATATAGTGTATGTCGAACTTGGAGACAGGACACAAAAAGGAAAAACACTAGAGGAGAGGGATTCGATCCAGTGCTGTGGATTGAACTTCGGCATAGCTCAGTGGTTAGAGCGTTTGGTATGTAGAACCAAGGACTCGGGTTCGATCCCCAGCACCAGAGCGAATTTTTCTCCTCTAATAATCATAATAATCATTAATAAAATCAATCATTCTAATATGAGGTCTTGTTTCTTATTAGCCTACGAATTGTATTGTATTGTGTTTATTAACATTCCATGGTATTCATACATGCTTACAGCTAGAATATGGAACAAGTCAAAAAAATGTAATATTATTATAAAATCTTAATTTATAGTCACAGTCTAGATGAAATATATACAGACGAGATTTACAATATAGTCTACTAGTACAACACAAAGTTTTAGTATCAATTTCATGAAGTGTTATTGAATGTCATGAATTCACCTACAGAATATATAATAATAATAATAATAATAATAATAATAAAAAAAAAAAAAAAATAATAATAATAATAATAATAATAATAATAATAATGATTTATTTTAGCTGGCAGAGTTAAGGCCGTAAGGCCTTCTCTTCCACTCAACCAGCAAAAAGTGTATATACATATGCATGAACTTACAAAGAATTCAACAATTTGATTTAGATGAGAGTTACATGTATACAAGAGTTATTTACGAATTAAACAACAAAATACTATGAACTATTAATTAAACACTGAAATAAACTTTGTAGCAGAATTAAACTAAAATACATAGAATGTTAATATATTTCAAATGATATTAGATAATAGAAAGAGATTATTATGAGACAATTTTGAAAATACAGCACAATCAGGATGATGTCTAAAGAAAAAAGTAACAGTGTAGTCAGTGATAGTTTAAATCAGTATGATTGAAGTGAAATGCTAATAAGGTTATCTTTTAAGCTGTTCTTAAAGGTGTTTGTTGTCTTGCAGCCCCTAATACTTTGTGACAAGGAATTCCATTGACGCAAGGTGGATATTGTAAAAGATGAGGAATAACAAGAAGTTCTATGAAGAGGTATATTTAGCGTGCCACAGATAAGTGATCTGGTATTTACGTCGTGGTTAGAGTATAGATAAGAGAAACGAGACGAAAGGTAATTTGGTGTTGAGGTGTGCAGAATTCGAAAGAGTAAAGACAAAGAGTGTAAAGTTCTGCGTTCTTTAAGTCGGAGCCACGAGAGACTTGCGAAGGACGGTGATATGTGATCATATTGTTGGATGTTGCACACGTATCTGACGCACATATTCTGAGCTCGCTGTAACTTGACTGACAGTTCAGAACTTAGGTCACTTAACAAAACGTCACAATAATCGAAGTGCGGCATTACTAGGGTTTGTACTAGGGTAAGTTTTAGTTGCTGGGGCAAGAAGTTTCTCAAGCGACTCTAAGAGTGAATGGAGGAACAGATTTTTTTTATCGTTTCTTTAACTTGAAAATTCCAACTTAGATTATTATAAAAAAAGAAGCCAAGATTTTTTACGACAGATGAATAAGGGATTAGCGTGTTGTTAAGGGTAACAACTGAAAGATTACTGTTATTAAGGGAGTTAACTAAATGCTTATGTCCAATAATTATGGCTTGAGTCTTACTTGGATTAAGTGCGAGTCCGAAATTGGCCGCCCAAGTGGAGACAGTGGCTAAGTCACAATTTAACTTGTCAATCGTTTCATTGATCGTATTGGGTCTGGAATGTATGTAAAGTTGTAGGTCGTCGGCATAGAGGTGATATCGGCAATACTGTAAGTTCTTTGATACGTCATTAATGTAGATAGAGATTAGTAGTGGTCCTAATACGGAGCCCTGCGGCACTCCCGCCTTTGTGCATCGCCATTGGGAGAATTGATTATCAAGTGAAACACACTGTTGGCGGTCCCGTAGGTAGGAGTCCATCCAGCTCAAGGTATTGTCTGACAGGTGCAAAGCCTTCATCTTTGCAAGAAGCAAGTCGATATTAACAGAACCAAAGGCATTGCTGAAATCGAGAAGAGTTAGTGCCGTTACTTCACCCCTATCCATAGCTTCACGGATGTCCTCAGTCACTTTAAGTAGGGCTGTAGTAGTGCTGTGTCCATGCCTAAAACCCGATTGATAGTCATCGAGGAGTTTGTGTTCGTCGAGATAGTTCGTAAGTTGTCTGTGTACAATATGTTCTAATGCTTTTGAAAGTGTGGGAAGAATTGATATCGGTCTGTATTGGTTTACTGTAGAAGGTGTGTTAGATTTAGGTAAAGGTTTCACTAATGCCATTTTCCAGGGGTAGGACCCAGTCATAATAGATGCATTGAATATATGGGTGACGGTCGGCAGGATCACATCTATTATTTTATACAGGAAAGTGATATTTATATTGTCCATACCTTGGGCTTTAGATTTCATACGTCGCAGCGTCTTTATTACGTCAGTCGGGTTAATGTATTTAAAGAAGAATTTATCCCATACAGGTTGAGGGTAAGATCTGAGAAATTCAAGAGTCTCTTGTTTATGTAATGGTTCAGGTGGAGCAGTGACGAAAAGTTCATTTAGACTATTGAGTGACAAGTTGATGTTATCTACTCGAGGCTTTGCTTTCGTTAGACCCAGGTTATTAAGGTTACGCCACAATTCTTTCGCACTGACCGAAGGTAGAATAAGGGAATGTGCATGGCGTAATTTAGCATTTCTTACTGCTTGATTACATTTATTTCTTAAAACTTTGTAAGTATTAAAATCTAATTCGTCCTTGCTCCATCTGTATTTACGATAAGCAGTGTCTCTGTCTGTCATGAGTAATTTTATGGCATCGCACATCCAAGGCGCAGGGCGTCTACCAACTCGTCTGGTTTTCAAGGGTGCGTGTTTATCATATAACTGAATTACTAGGTCGTTAAATTTTTCGATTTTGTCGTCAATGTCTGGTAAATTCCACACTTCAGTCCAAGGCAGGCTAAGTGCATTGTTGATTAATTCATCATGCTCAATATGCTTCAAGCCACGGTATGATGTGATGTGAGGTTTATATTTTGGACAATACAAGGAATATTCTAGAAAGATTATGTCGTGAGCTGAGATACCCGGCGCTGGTAGTTGTCCATTTGTTAATGCTAGCTGAGGATTAGTCATGGCAATAATGTCAAGAAGTGTCTCCGATTCCTGCGTGTGGTGGGTAGCTGCGGAAGGAAGGATGGATATATTGTAAGACTCAAACATGTTCTTAAGTTGAACTGTAGTGTAATTACTTGAATTTAATAAGTTTGTATTGAAATCGCCTAAAATAACAGTATGGTCATAGCGAGGCACAAGATTAAGCAAAGGTATTTCAAGATCACTTAAGAATCCTGATTTAGGGGGTTTGTATACAACTCCAAGGAGGCACTTTTTGTTGCTTGCACCGACTTCGATGAATAGATATTCAGGATGTTCTAAGACTTCATTTGAAGACTGCTAGACAATTTTAAACAGTAAGTCCGATCGCACATATATCGCAACACCACCTCCGCATTTACCGATTCGGTCATTTCTACAGAGGGTGTAATTATCTAAACTTACTAGAGAAGATGATAGCGAAGGCTTCAACCACGTTTCAGAGATAAGAATAGCGTGAAGAGACGAAGGAGAGAAAATAGATTGAACTTCATTGAAATGACAGAGAAGGCTTTGAGAATTTATGTGGGCTACTTTTAAAGTGTTAGGATGCGAGCTGAAAGACGATTTTAACAGGGCACTGGTCGAAGGAGCAGGTAGTGGGTTAGGGGTGGCTGGGGTGGGTGGGGGTGAGGCTGTGGAAGGGAATTCAGAAAAGTGAAAGTCGTTTGTGTGAGGGGCTGCAGACAGCGAGTCATTCACCTCGATGCAGTCAATACTGACAACTTACAGAAACTAAATTAATATAAACTAATAGTAATGCAATAATGACAAAGATTAATAATAATATTTATATGATAACAGTAATAATGAATATTGCAAGCCTACCACTAAAAATTGAATTACGAACTAAGAAAATGTGGTAGTGTATGATGTTATGAATATAAGGCGTGAGAAATTAGGTACTTATTTAATTTGGCCCTAAATAATTTTATGTTTTGAGTTTCATTTTTTATATCGATAGGGAGGCTATTAAAAATTTTTATGCCATATAACGCACTCCTTTTTGATAGCAGGATAGACTTGCCAATGGAGTATGAAAGTCATTTTTTGACGTGTATTTATGCTATGAACTGTTGAATTAGTTACAAAGTTTTCACGATTACATAAGAGGAAGATTATTAATGAAAAGATATACTGACAAGCCATGGGCATTATTTGTAGTTTTTTAAAAATAGTCCTACACGATTCCCTAGATTTGGCACCTACTATACTCTTTTTTGTAATAGAAATATATTGTTACTATCTGTGGAATTTCCCCAGAATATTATTCCAAAACTCATTACCGAGTGGAAGTATGCAAAGTATATTGTTTTTAAGGTATTGATATTTATTATCTTTTGCATAGATCTAATAGCAAAACAAGCTGAATTTAGTTTGGGGGTAATTTCTTTAATATGATTTTTCCAATTTAACACATTATCGATTTTTAAGCCAAGAAATTTGGTGGTTGTTGTTTCTAATAGGGATCTATTATTAATTATTGCGCTAGAAATTTGCGACGTTGAATTTGGACAGGATTTAAATTGAATTATGTTAGTTTTGTTACAATTTAATACTAATTTATTGACTGAGAACCAGTCACATATTTTGAAGAGAATTTCCTCTGTTGAAGATTGGAATGTGTTGGAGTTATTGGCTATAATTACTATACTTGTGTCATCTGCAAATAATATGGGATGACCTACATCTTTTATTAGGGGGGCAAGATCATTTATAAACACTAGAAAAAGTAGGGGACCTAATCTTGATTCTTGAGAAATTCCATTATTAATAGTTCCCCATGTCGATGCAGATCTCATAGTTGTATTGATTTCAACTTTCTGTTTCCTATCTACGAGATATGAGTGAAACCATTGGTGTGCAACACCTTTAATTCCATAATAATCTAATTTATCTAGCAGGATTTTATGATTTATACAGTCAAATGCTTTGGATAAATCACAGAAAATCCCTCCAACTTGTAATTTTTTATTAACTGCCTCCAGAATTTTGTCAGTTAAACTAAATGTTGCATTTTCTATGCCTTTATTTTTCCTAAATCCAAATTGTTCTGGGACTAAAATGTTGTCTCTTTCTAGATGATGATATAATCTTTTATACATTACTTTTTCAAAGATTTTGGAGAAGACTGGTAGAAGTGATATGGGTCTGTAATTTTCTGGAGACGTTGTTTCTCCCTTTTTGAAGATAGGAATAACCACTGAATATTTTAATCTCTCGGGAAATATACCATTGAACATTGAATAGTTACATAAATAACTTAATGGCCCAGTTATAATATGTGAACTCGCTTTTAATATTTTGCTTGTTATTTCATCATACCCTGAGGAGTTTTTTGACTTTAGATTTTTAATAATTGCAATTATTTCTTGTTTGTTTCTTGGAAATATTTGAATATTTGGGAATTTTGTCGGAAAATATTATGTTAAAGAATCTTAACTGTTAGTAACATTATCTTGGGAAATGTTGAGGTTATCAGTTATTGTAAGAAAATATTTGTTAAATATATTTGCAATTTCACTTAGGTCTGACGTTTTTGTATTGTTAGATATAAGGGTATAGTTTGTTACTTTACTTTTTGATCGTCCACTTTCTTTTTTAATTATGTTCCAAGTTGTTTTGATTTTATTATCAGAGTTTTGTATTGTTGTATTATAGTGTAATTCTTTAGCTTTTTGAATTATTTTGTGTAATATTTTTGAATAATTTTTATAGCGTTGTTTTAAGTTTGTATCATTACTATTTCTGCTCTGTATGTATGTATCATATCAGAAATCCAGTAAACAAAAGTGTTATAAGGTATATGTTCCTAAGACATAAGGCAGAAGGATGCATTACAATGAATGGAAATTACATTGAACATCTCTTATGATAGTGATGAACAAGTAAGTATTCATATCTCGGAAAATATTAATTTTAGGAGCCTTTATTAGCCTTTGTTTTCTTGTTTTAATGAATACTATCACCTTCAAAATACTGAATGTTTTTTTCTTTAACACCCTGTATAATTGTTCTTTCACCTTCTGACTGAACGGAACTACTTATTTTAAAATATAGCTGATTTTGCTTCCAACACAGAAAGTATCACTAGTTAAAACTCTGTAGTTATTTCAATTTTCACTGAAAAAATGTTCTTATAAACTTTAAATGTCTATAACTGTCACTCTTATACATCCTTAATCACAGTAATATTCAACACTGGTATGGTCTTGTAACTTAAGAGTATAATTAGGCCTGTATTTGAAGCCATTTCTTGCAACGTTCAAAACTGAGCTGGTTTCTTGTGGTATTATGGACAAAGAATAAACTAGAGAAAAGTTTTTCCAGTTGGGCTAAAGATGCTAGAATGTTAAGTAACTTTAAAGCTACTTCTGACAATTCCTTATGTTGCCGTTCTTTCTTTGCTGACCACATTATCAAAAGGAAAGGTATCCCATTTAAACACATGACTTACCATTTATTGAATTTTACAGCATTTATTAAGCTTTTCTGTTAAATTCATATAAGAAATTTAATTAATTTAATAATGTATTTCATTTAATTTATTGTAGTAATAATACAATCCTTAAAATAGCACAAAGGGATGATATTTCTTGTAATACATAATTTTGTTCAAAGTTTCGAAACAAATTGTCGCTATAACATGGGTTTAAAAGATTCGATATCATCATTTAAATAACCAATACAGTTTTGTGGAATGATTTAGTGATAATTGAAACTACACTGTACAAAGAATATGTTTTATTATGTATTGTTTATATGGGTAAATATTCTGAAATGGGAAAATATGAATAACAAAACTGGAAAAAAATATATTAGATTTAAACTGTGTATTTTTTCTCACATTGGTTACATTTGCTTCTATTATTGAAGGCCTTGGTATCAGTTGAGCTTAAAAAAATTTTTATGTGAGATTTTCTAATTAAAAAGAAAAGCCAAAGGACTGTGGTTACCAAAATGGGGACAGTAGTTACTTTATACATTAAAAAAAAACCAATAAACATATCTAATTATTATTCTCTATGAAATAAACCTAGGTGAACGATAACCATTTTATACTAAAACTTCACACAACACTTTCAATGAAACTGATAAGATATCCTTGCTGACTGTTCTCAATTCTTTAGCTTCTTTCTTAATTTCCTTTGTCTCTTTCTTTTTAAGCCACTTTTGATATGTTACTACACCCTCATATTTTTCTTGTTCTACCTCGATTACTAATTTACTGAAGCACTGTTTGCAATATACAAGCCGTATTTTTAGGATCACTTGTGGCTAACTTGACAATATCAACTGGATTTGCACATTTTAGGATCTTCAGAAAATATAGCTTTTCTATAAAAGTTTGAAATTTGAATGCAAAATGCATGCATAAGTGTTGCGATCTACTATCTTTGGATCTACGATATAAAAATGTCGAAGTTTACAAGATGATCCATATAACAAATTGCAGTGATACCCTATCACAAATTTTTTGTGCAAATTCTTCATAGTGTTCAGGAGGTATCGTTTCTGTCTTTTTATTTTTGTTTCTTTCTTTCCCACACAGAGACTATTACAGTCTTCTTAAAAAAACTCTTGTGCAAGCTCTCTGATATTTACAGGTAGTTTGTAACGTTTTTCTTGTGTAGGCCTGTAGCATTATTTACAATTTTCCTGTACAGTTTTTATGACACAATGCGTGAGTGTATCATGACAAAACAGTATTTCTTTAGTTTGAGAGGAGTTACAATACTTGTAAATTTTCTTCACTCTTTGGCATCAACCTATGCGGTCTTCAGATAGTGAACCAGGATTTCACTGTAAATTAGTTTCTTTTTAATTGATTTTGGCAACTCTTTTCTACCAATATTAATATTTTTAGAGCTTCCCAGATTTTTTCTGATCTTGTCAATGACTACTTTTTGCGATGAGATAATCGATTTTTCAGCTTTTCAATTTTTTTGTGGGCTTCTTTTAATTTGGTTTCCAAATCTTTTACTTTTCTGTATACCTTGGTTCTGGCCAGTGCCTTTTTCTTTCTACCTATATTTCTTTGCCTTGATGATCCAGGCTGTAAACTTATGTTCTGAATATGTGGACTGTTGGAATCTATACTATAAGGGGTATTACTTCTTAAATATCTTTCCATTACAGCCCGTTGTTTAAGGTTTCTTCTAAACTTGTGTACTCTAGATTTCACTTGCCTTCGAACATTTCTTTTTTCACGATGTCATATCTGCTATTTCCTTTCCTTTTTCTTGTGCCTTTTTTCTGCAACTCCTCTTCAGTCATATTTGCCCTCCGCCTATGTGTCTTCTCACTTTCATATTTCCTACTTTCGTTATCAGAATTTTTTTTCTTTGCTACAAACAATCACATGATATAACATCCAAATTTTCTTTATATACCAGTATTTAATAATTGTATGGTAAATGAAACACCGGTCCCACAAGAAGAAACAATGGTCCCAAAATGAAGGAACCGACATTACAGGGATCATTGTTACAAATGAGTAAAATTTCCACGCTAGTTCTGGCAAAATAAATATCATGGAGATTAGATTTTCTAGTCGACAAACATTGTAATGTTCTGCATATACTACGAAAGTTTTGTATATATGCCACCTGGACAGGTGTTTCTAATAGAAAACATAACATTCAGTCATCAGTGATGATTTTTGTATTTTTCAATAAAATAAATTACGACAATGGACAAAAAATTTGCCAACTGGCACCATGTTGATCTTTCACCACTACCAACCATTAACATTTACCACACGAAGCAAAACTTTTCTAGTAGCTCTTTTATTTCGAGGGTCTGGCATTACGAAATTTTTGGGGACAAACTTTACTTTAATGTTGTTGTTGTTGTTGTTATCAAATGCTTGGCTTGATGAAGCTATTAGCTTCCTCACTCTCCAGTAGCTCTCTGTGATGGATCCAGCAGGTAGTGCTTCACAGGTTTGAAGATTACTTTACAGAGTAAAATGTAGTTGGGGACATAGGAACCGTAATTACATTTCAGCATTTGGATTTACTTTTTAAGTATAAATTTTAAAATTAATCCTTTTATGCTTTGTTTCTAAATAAAACATGTGACAGTTAATTAAACGCAAAAATAATCATTAAACATTTTCAAGAAACTCCTTAAATCAGTCAAGACATACATTTACCCTTTTCAGAATATTCACCCTTATACGGTTAGTGAAATCAGTCATAAAACAATGGCACGGTGGCAGCTACTGAAAATGGAGAGAGTTGTAGGACGTTGCTGTTTCTGTGGAAGTAATTTAAAATGCTAATTTTGCTTCCGCATGTCTGATGAACTTAATTTCAGTAATTGATTAACTAGCAGACTTACTCGTGTTAATTAGTCTAGTTAATCTATTATTTATATTCAAGTGTTAAAAGTAGTGTACGCAAGATTCAAAATGGATTATCGAGACAACTTAATTTCATTACATGAGCTGCGATATAAATGCTGAATGCAAGATTTATTACTTTAAAATTCCAATGCTTTTATTTGGCATGTCTTTTCATGACTGAAACTCTCCATTACTAGATTTCATAAAATGCACTGATTCAATAATATCCTATGGGATACAGAAAAGGATTAAAATACCAGCATGTTTATCAAGAAAAAGTGAATAAGACAACTTCCCGGCATTATTTTAGAATCCTGACGACATATCTCAGAATAAGACTATGATAGGTACAGAATTTATAATGTGAAGTGGATGCGAATCTATTCATCACAGTTGAAGTGTTTCCACTTACTATCAAGAGGAAAAGGTTTATGAATTGAAAAACTACAACCTACAACACAAATATTTTAGAAAAACATACACAAATAGCAAGAGGCTTACTTGTTGGCATTGAAGAAAAATTAAATGCAAAATTTGAAATTGTTAAATAAATGAATAGCAGTGACACCTCTGAAATAGTAGAAATAACAGTATATAGAGGTGTCATAACAAATTCAAAGTATATAGCATTTACAGATCATCAAATATGACCAATTTTAATTAAGACATAATACAAAATGACAACAAAACTATTATTACAGTTGGAAATCTTAACAGACACTCAACAATAAAGTTGGAAAAGCGACTGAAGATTATAGAGTCTAACTCTAACATAATTATTGTATAAAGATAGAGACTCTAAAATCTATACTAATAAAGGTCAATCAAATAATTAAAATACAGCAATTATATCAACTGATACAGAAAACAGTACTCAAAATATAACAAGATAGCAGTAGCAGACAAAGAGCTACTGTAACAAACAGAATTGAAATTGAACTTTAAGAATGGCAGAATGAAGAAAAGAAAGAAACAAGCTTTTCAAAGAAATTGACTTAAGTAAGAATATAAATAAACCACATAAAATTATATGCTACAATTATTAAAACCGCAAAATTGTGTGTTCTAAGAAGGAAAGCTTATAAATACAAACTGTCTTGGAATAAACAAGTAGCACAACAAAAATTTGAGACTAAGCCTTACTTACTTACAAATGGCTTTTAAGGAACCCGGAGGTTCATTACTGCCCTCACATAAGCCTGCCATTGGTCCTATCCTGTGCAACATTAATCCAGCCTCTATCTTCATATCCCACTTCTCTCAAATCCATTTTTATATTATCCTCCCATCTACGTCTCGGCCTCACCAAAGGTCTTTTTTCCTCTGGCCTACCAACTAACACTCTATATGCATATCTGGATTCGCCCATACGTGTTACATGCCTTGCCCATCTCAAATGTCTGGATTTAATGTTCCTAATTATGTCAGGTGTAAGACTAAGCCAGTGAGAAAAGCACATTGTATATAAGCAGTGCTCATTCCAGCCCAGGTGCTATCAAAGAAAGTAGAAGGCTTTGAGGTATAAAGAGACGACGAAGACACCGTCTTGCAGTTGTGGATTATAATTTATGGCCAGAATAAGTGCTATTGCTAATACGTCTTGATGCTAATCAGTGCATTGTTCTTCAGTGAGCACGTGTTTCAATTGGAAGTTTCTGTATACAGTTATTATTTTTCTAGTTTTATTTGATAGTGTGTTGTTAATAGTTTTAGTAGTACTGCATAGTGTGCACTTAGTGCGAATAGGTTTAACAATATGTGGGCCTTGGGAAACAAACCAAATCCCTTCTATTGAAAATGAACAAAGTGAACCTTAACCTAGCACTAGTGATTCCAGTGCCCCAAAGAAAAGGAAAACGACAAAAATTATAAATAACAAAGCTAAAAATTTGTTTGTAATGCACACGAGTATGTTAAAAAAAAACAATATAGGAAAAGGCTCAATTTCGGAGACCACAAAGATTTTGAAATTAGACAGAAAAACAGTGCGAAAAATTGTGCAGAGAGGTCCTGTCATGCCAAAAAAACCAGGAAACAAGACACTAAAATTTAATACAATAGGCAATTTCTCCTGTGATTTCATTAGATGTGAAGTTTATCGGTTTTTTAGAGATGGGCAACTGTCGACAGTGTGTGAACTTTTAAAACACTTAAAAAGCGTTTCTGCTTTTCCTTATGAGGAAACAACACTTTGCAAACTCTTAAAGAAACTTGGATTTCGTTTTCGGCATTTGCAGAAAAAATGTAGTGATGGAATAGGCAAGAATAGTGCCTTGGCAGTACCATTACATAAATGGAATAATTGAGCTGCGATCACAAGGCCACAGATTCATTTATCTGGACAAAACTTGGTATATCATTTATCTGGACAAAACTTTGTATAACACCCACGATGTCGTGAAGAAAGGATGGGATGATGGTACTTGCAACTTTTATACTGAAGATGCCTTCATCGCGAGGAAAGAATATTATGGTACTTCATGCTGGACGCAATGAGAGTTGGGTCCCAAACTGCCTTTTTATATATCTGCAAAAACCATTGGGGATTCCTAAGCTGACAGCCATGATGAAGTGACGGCACAAGTTTTTGAAAATTGGTTTTCAAATTGTCTGTTGGCGAGCTTGCCAATGGATAAAAAAATGTGTCATTATTATCGACAATGCTAGATATCATTTGCGGCTGTTGATTAGGGTCCCAACCATGAATACTAAAGTATAGTGATGGGAAATTCAGTTCAATTTACAGATTCGTTCGCGGCGAACTAGTCCGATAGTGAGATTAGTTCAACAATCTAGTTTGTTTAGTTCATTTAGTTCGTCTGAGAAAAACTGACGCATATAATCATTTAGTTCGCTTAGTTCGTTTGAGAAAAGCTGATGTAATTAATCATTTAGTTCGCTTTAGATGGAGAGGAAAGCTGACGCAAAGATATAATCAGAAAATCAGTATTATTTTAATTTTGAGGAATATATACTTATGCGATAATTGTTTCCTCTTAAAGAATAACTGATTTTGGGAAACATGATGTTACATTACTTACTGTAGGCCAGTGTTTATTTATCACAAAATTTATTTTATGAGAGAAAGTAACAGCAATGCAGTATCAAAATATTTCAGCATTGCAAACGTTGATTATTGATTAAAACTACGGTAAAGTGAAAGCTTGAAAGAAAAGAAATATTATTGAACTGTAAACTGTATAATCTAAATCCAACCCTCAAATTTCTTAATAATAATAATAATAATAATAATAATAATAATAATAATAATAATAATAATAATAATAATATAAAAGCAGAAAATAAAATAATCTCTCTTCAGACATACACATTTGGGGAACCGCACAAAAATAACATATAATTGAACAAAATTGTATTGTCAGCAGAGGAACAGATGGAGTCTCTCATTAAAAGCATCTTAAAAATATGCTCCTTTATCACATCTATAATGCGGAGGGAGCAGGGGCGCCATTAGCAACAGGGGCACAAAGAGGGCGTGTCCCACAATATTTGGTCTAATTGTTTATTATTATAATTTTTTCATTATTAATCTGTTTACACGTGTTTAATAACATGTTGTATTATGCAATCAGCAGTAAAGATTTAAATAAATAGCGCCCTTAAACTTTATGTAGTCTTAAAGATTTCAATTTTCTTTAGTTTTTAATATCCTCCCCCCCCCCCCCCCCCAATAGCTAACGGCGCCGATGAAGCGAGGAATACTATATATGATAGATATTACATTCGAAAAATAGATCGAATGAAATTTAGGACATGAAAATCCATTCATTAACTGTTTTCAACATGAAGTTTCGAGTTGCGAATTCGGGACCCCAGTGCAATGGTAGAGTTCGAACATGCTAATTATCGATCTAAAAAAAGCTGTAAACTATTACAGTTATATTACTTTTAAAGAGAATTTCAACTATTACAGTTATATTACTTCTAAAGAGAATTTCAACTAACATTTAAAGGAAAATGTACGTAACTGGTCACTAACGTAGCGATTCTGAGTGTAGAAATTAGGAATGTGTGTTGGAATGCTTAGATCCTGAATCCTACTTCAATAAATTAAATACAAGTAAGTAATGTATTTGTGGATGTAATATCGGAGAGCATTATAGTCGACGTGAAATTGTGATTTTGTAATGCATTTCCAAGAAACGATAACGGATAATATATTGTAATAAAATTTTATTAAGGACCAGTATCGCTTAATGTTTGTCAGACTTAACCTCAAACCATTTCTTAATATTGGCTACGAACAATACAAACACAACGTAACCAGACTGAACCACTCATGCTCATGTGCTCTTAACCTCAAATAGAATCGGCAGGGTAATGAACTAAATACAGTTATTGTCCGCATTTTATAAGTTGTGCAGAATGTTTATGAAACACCGAATATAGTATCTTTATGGGTCTAAAGAAGTAACATTATTAGCGTGTTGTGACTTGTGAAACACGGCCCAACACTCCTCTCGTTATGGGAACGGCTTCCCACAATGCATTGCTTCTTCTCTCTAGTTCGCGAACGATTGCTACAGATACTTCTCATCTAGTTCGCGAATGACTTCCGCAGATACGACTCATCTAGTTCGCAAACGACTTCCACAAAAATTTCGAACTAGTTCATCTAGTTCACTTGAACGATTAGTTCAATTCGAACTAATCGTTCACGAACTACCCATCACTACTAAAGTACAGGATATTATTTCAGTCATGAAAAATTACAACATCACAGTACCGAATCCCATAACGATAACGGTCGTCTTATTGGAATCTGTAAGATCTGTCAACATAACAAATAAATTCGTCGTGGATGAGCTTGCAGCCTCACTTGGACATGAACTGTTGCATCTTTCCCCCTACCATTGTGTATTAAACCTAATCAAACTGATATGGGAGAATTTGAAATCGTATGTAAGAAAGAATAATGTGACCCCTACCCTTAGTGCTAGTGTGTTTCAACTTTTATGGGATGGGGTAAAGACAATTAACAATCAGCTTTGGTCATCGTGCATCCAACATAAGTCAAAATTGAGAACAAGTACATAAATCACGACACAGACAATACCCTGGAGAGATATGTGATTCATGTGGGAGACAGCGACGACGACAAGTAAAGGTACATTTGATGTAATTTAATTTAATCTAATTTAATTGTTAGTATAAAGTACAGCAACAATGCATCACAAAACAACTGCCTCCCCACCTCTTTTTAATTAGTAGGAAGGTGGTCAACAGTGAAAAGTGTTTCATTGTCGCTTACAAAGGAAAGCGTATGGGCTCGATTGAGCGCAGCTTCTATAAAACTGCCAAGAAAGAAGTTTTGAAAATTGTTTAGTTTTAACCGGACTACAGGATAAACAGCAGCAAAGTACACAAATACATAAAACAAATAAACCAAAACAATGAGAATCAATAGAACCAGATGATTTTAATTTAATTTAGTAGTCTGACCCAATATTTTGGGTTTGCCCTGCGACACAGAATAGCTCACAATAAAATTTAAAATGAAAATTTATATAAACAGGTTTCAGACAAAAGTGAATAAGACATAAAAAAAAAATAGAACCAAGTGTAATTTAAATTGAATGTACACCATAAAGATGCTGACGAAATATCGCTACAGAAAATTTTATAAATAAATATATAATGATTTTCTTATAATAGATAAATTTGCATCACATTAGGAAGTGTGTATTAGATACCAAGAATAAAATATTAAATAACAATTAAAAAATCATGATGGTACAACTAGCTCCCAAAATATTCGATGGTTCATTTACATTAACAGAAGAACACAAGTAGACCAAACCCTGATGATATACAGTACATGCAATCTTTCTTAAGACCCTTAGTAATGAGGCACTGTAAATTTTACTGAACATATTTAAACAAATTTGGACAGCTAGAAACACCTTACAGTACCAACAATATGCATAAAAAAGAAAATCAATATTATGCCCAGTAAGGTCCAATAATAACGGTTAGCACATCTCACTGTGAAACGAGTGGGCCTGGGTTCAAATCCTGATTGGGGCAAGTTACCTGGTTGAGGTTTTTTCCGAGGTTTTCCCTCAACCAATCGAAGCAGAATTGCTGGGTAACTTTCGGCACTGGATCTCGGATTCATTTCACCATCGTAATTACACTTCCCCTCTTTCTTCTTCTTCTTCATCATCATCATCATCATCATCATCATCATCATCATCATCATCTCCATTTCTTTCCTAGTTTCAGGCTTCCTCCAATGCAGTCGGCTGAGGCACAGCCGAACTTGGACCCCCCCATGGATGTGGTCATTCGTTGTTGGTGGTAGTGTTATACACTGTGAGCTCTTCACTGGGCTCATGGTAACTCGTGAGACTAGAGTTGAGGGACTGTGGTGAGACCTACACAGAAAAGTAAAGGGATCATGTAAGCTGTAGGGGAGTTTGGAGGTGGCACGCTGGGAGATCTGTAGTGCTGAGAGCCCTAGGGCATGCACACTATTCCATCTCAGGCAGTACAATGGGTCCATCCGAGCAGCCTGCGACTAATAGAATAGATGCCCATTAAGAAAAGTAACAAAGCAGCACATTTAATCAAAATATCCTTAATCGATATCCTTAACTTCAGTCATAGCAAAACCACTATAGGGAACAGGATTAAACTCAAAATTTAATAGTTCATGAACTGACTGGATTTACGCAAGATGTAAAAGAAAACTTTAATAAAATTAAAACTACACTCGATTTTAAAGGTGCATTTGGTAATGTTTGGCGAGAAATGTTGCTATATAAAATTGAGAAAGACACGTTAAATTTGTTTAGTGATTTTTAACTTAAAGGTGAATTGCAGTACGATATAACGCAGTTGTATTAAAATGGAAACAAACACGAGTTGGTCTGCCACTAGCAAGTGAAATTTTTATACTGCCACTGCCACCACTACCACCACTACCACAGACATCGCTGCTGCTGCTGCTGCTGCCACCACCAGCACCACATATCATCATCATCTTTATAATCCAATTTAGTCTGTAAACAATTCGGAAATCCAATAGAGAATACACTACAGATATGAAGGACACCATGGACTACATGTTAAACTACTTTGTTCCAAACGACAACAGTGATACTGAATACCATCAAGGCGTAAAAAGGAAAATGAATGGAACTCCCGAAAATATAGGACAACACTTTTCATTCAGCAAGAAATCTTGTATGTACTTAAGTCCTTTAGGAAAACTCCTGGTGAAGATGGGATGAGTGATACACTGCTGATGATTTATACATTTTTCCCATCATTCATCATAGAAATATATAATACATTCTTATGGAATCTTTCAAAAACAATGGAAAAAATCACTTGTAATTCTCATAGTGAAATCAGAGAAAGAACAGATCAGAGAAGTTACGAAATGTCGGCCCATGAACTTGAATGTGGCTGGGAAAGCTTTAGAGAAGTTCCTTATCACTTACATTCAAACGATTTAATGAATAACAATCAATTTGGGTTTACTCCCTAAAAGGGACTGCTGACGTCACCATGATAGCTAAAAAATTAATTGATCAAAACATCAAAGAGAAAAACAGTGTTATAGTTGTCAGTCTAGATGTGAGAAGAGTTTTCGGCTCAGTATGGTGGCCTAGCTTTCTCCTCAATATGAAAAACCTAAAATGCCCTAAAAATCTGTACAGATTAACTCAAAACTACTTTCCCAGCAGATCGGCAAAGGCTGCCTGCAAAGGCCTTGTTGTGGGCCTGGTCTATGGAACATTTTACTTAATTCACTGCTAAATCTAAAATTCTTCAGTCATACTCAAGTATTTGCAGATGATTTAATAATCCTAATTAAAGGGGTATCTTAAGCCGAGGCAGAGAACTATGCCACTGCAGATACAATTAAAGCAGAGAACTGGGCAAAAAATATAACAAAGTTGAATTCAATGACAGCAAGTCAAAATTCATGTTAATAACTATACAGAGGAAACTTCAAAATACACCAATAAGCATATAATATTATCTAAACTAAAATACTTCAACAGATCAATGAAATTAAATACCTTTAAATAATCTTGGATGATAAATTCAATTTTAGAAAGAAATATCAACAATGTAACAGAAAAGTCTCTGCAGCTGATTACCATGTTGAGTAGAACAGCGTAACTCCAATAGGACTTAGAACAACTTACTTACTTACTGGCTTTTAAGGAACCCAGAGGTTCATTGCTGCCCTCACATAAGCCCGCCATTGGTCCCTAGGACTTAGAACAACAGGCACTAAAAAACTATATACAGAGAAGCAACTGTGCCAATTCTAACATATGGAGCTCCAGTTTGGGAAGAGGCTTCACAAAAGCAGAAAAACATTGGTCCCTATCCTAAGCAAGATTAATCCAGCCTCTACCATTATATTCCACCTCCCACAAATCCATTTTAATATTAACCTCCCATCTTCGTCTTCGTCTCCCCAAAAATCTTTTTCTCTCAGGTCTTCCAACTAACATTCTATATGTATTTCTGGATTCATCTATATATGCTACATGCCCTGCCCATTTCAAACATCTGGATTTAATGTTCCCAATTATGTCAGGTGAAAAATACAATGCGTGCAGTGCTGTTTTCTCCAGTCTCCTGTAACTTCATCCCTCTTAGCCCTAAATATTTTCCTAAACACCTTACACTCGAACATCCTTAACCTCTGTTCCTCTCTCAAAGTGAGAGTCCAAGTTTCACAACCATACAGAACAACTAGTAATATAATATATCAGGAGCTCCTGATTGGCTGCCGTGTCCACCAACCAGAATGCGCCTGGTGGTCGGGACTAGGAACTAGCTCCTGATTGGCCCGCAGCGGGAAGCCCTACTTTTGCATATATACAGGCTAGACGTGGTCCCAGATCACTTCGTCCCTGAAGAAGATGGCAGAGCTAGCCGTCGAAAGCTTGGAAGCTAATCTCCAACTCACCTGGCTGAGAACCCGAGAAGAGTTATTCTACATCAAACGCCGGGAAAGCCTCAAGTCATACAGTAATATAACTGTTTTATAAATTCTAACTTTCAGATTTTTGAGACCAGACTGGATGACAAAAGTTTCTCAAGAATAATAGCCGGCATTTCTCATATTTATTTTGCATTTAATTTCCTCTCGAGTGTCATTTATACTTGTTACTGTTGCTCCAAGGTATTTTAATTTTTCCATCTTCACAAAAGCTAAATTTCCAATTTTTATATTTCCATTTCGTACTATGTTCTGGTTACGAGACATAATTATATACTTTGTCTTTTCGGAATTTACTTCCAAACCTATCTCATTACTTACTTCAAGTAAAATTCCAGTGTTTTCCCTAATAGTTTATGGATTTTCTCGCTACATATTCACGTCATCCACATAAACAAGCAGCTGAAGTAACCCATTCAATTCCAACCCCTTCTGTTTCCTGGACTTTCCTAATGGCATATTCTAGAGCAAAGTTAAAAAGTAAAGATGATAGTTAGAGGGTGGATTTTAGCAAATTTGCATGTTTTTTCCCTTAGTTGCAAATCATATGTAAATGCGTTTTAAGTTATTTTCAACTAAATGTCAAGATTTGATAGTGCATATTTCTAAGGGATTAATACATATTTTAGCTTTTAGCACATAAAAAAGCACATTTTGTTATTTTTAAGCATTCTAGTGCTCAAACCAAGATTAAGAACATGTAAAATAAGCAAAATTGGAATATAGAAGAAACACAAACATAGAAACACATTATAGGGGAGACCTGGGCAAAACGAATAACCCGGGCAAAGAGAATAATGCCTATTTCTTAGAAACGCCTACAGGTAGCGCTTTCTGCTATGTTGGGGAAGAATCCCTAACACATTTTGCTGCTGGAACTGACTTGTCGCCATTTTAGCTAGTAAGAGAAGAAGTCAGCGTGTGTTTCAAGAAAATTGACTGTTTTCTTAAAATATTTCAATGTAAGATAAACATATGTACAACATACAGTACTGCAGAAACTCCTTGTTATGTGATAGTAATATATAGGTGATACAATTACTTCTAAAATGCCGTACTTACGAAGAAGGTTATTAACATTTATGTTTGTTTAACCTTAAATGAAAAGTGAAGTGGCATCTGCGGGCAAAGTGAATAGGGCAAAGTGGATAACTTATCTGCTTTGCTCTGCCACCTGTATTTGACTATATAAGTGTCAGTTGTATTTTTGTATGTATTTGTCTATTGTAATAAAGCATGCTAGATCATTTTACATAGTGGAGGCATTAAGTTACACTAATTAAATTATAAATCAGCAACACTGATCTTAATTTTTACTTAAAAAGGTCGTAATGTGTTTTCAGATGGTTTAATTTTTCAAGCGAAAGATGGAGCAAGCCAAATGGTCTGAAGAAGCCATGAAGAAAGTACTTGAAGAAATAAAATCTTCTAATCAGTGGTTCTGATATCTGGCCATACGACCATAATGTGTTTGTTGATGAAGATTTTGCTCCAGATGAACTTACAGATCGGTCACTTGATACAGAAATCAGCGAAACGACAGCTGATTCAGATTTAACAAATTCTTCGGTGCCAGCTTCTTCAGCGGCTGAAGAAACAGTTAATGCTCGCTCAGAATCAACCACATCTGTGATGTCGGCATCTTCAGAGATTGACGAAATATTCAATACATCAATTACACTGAGATTTTCAGTTCCGGTTACACCAAAACCCTCAACATCGTCAGCAGGAGAACCCAAGTCAGTTCTTTTGTTTTAGACCAGTGCCAAAAGTGGATGCTCGAAAGATACGAGTTAAACGAAGAAATGTCAGCGCTCTGAAACTCTTACATCTATACCGATTAAAAACGTTGAAAGAGAAGTAACTTATGGGCAGGAGCAAAAGCAGAAGAAATCCAAGTCTTCAGTGCCAGTGAAACGTCGACTTGTTCAAATTTGTATTTTGTACTAATCTAACGTGCTGTAAAGGGCTGTAATAACATTTCTTATCGTTTCATAAGACCCATTAACATCGACTTTATGTGTTGATTTAATTTTATTATCAGTGAATAGAAATTAAATAGGAAGATGAAAATGTTATAGGGATATTCACTTTGCCCAGGTTAATTATCTTTCTCATATCATATCACTGTCCGTAGGTACGAGAAACGAATTGCTGTTTTGTAGATATGTGGATAACATGTGTCACAACCGAAGTCATGAAGTTTTTATTTTGGGAGCACCAAAATATATATCTGTGGCATTGTTTATTCTTAGCTTATTCGCTACATGGTGTATCACGAGGTTTTCCCCCGGTTTATTGAGGTGATTCCTGGTGTTATTTGGAACAAAAAATGTAAATACAGTAAGGGGGTGACATTCATAATTAAGGAGTTACGGCAATTTGAAAAAAGCAGAAAAAAACATTTTATTTGAGGATAAAAATGGAAATCACAGTTAGAATACAAACAAGTGTATCATTTTGTACCAGTCTCTTGCATGTAGAGTGGATTTAAAGCAAATGTTCAAAATTTCCTCCCTGCATCTGAAGGCAAAGATTTGCACGTGTGAACCGTGCGTGTAGCATTTTGTAACTTCACATGTTCGTTCCTTATTGTTGCTGCAGCATTTAGAATGCGTTGAATCAACTCTTCTCGTGTTTGCACCCTAATCTGGTACACGATGTCTTTCATCCATCCTCAGATGCAGTAATCTAGGGTGTTAAATCTGGGTATCTGGCAGGCAAATGGTTGGCATGATCATGTGGTTTTTTTTAAGTTCATATTTCTATACCGGTATGTATTTTTATGTATGTGATTTGATCCTGGTTGAGTGGAAGAGAAGGCCTGATGGCCTTAACTCTGCCAGGGAAAATAAAACTATTATTATTATTAAATGCTGCACTATTTGCACATGTAAATGATACAGTCCGTTCTCATGAAGAATTCTCCATACCTTGGAATGTGAAACGTTAAATCCTCCCCCACACATCGTTAGTCCTGCGCAAACATGTCTAGTGCTACATACACCATGGCGTGTTTCGAAAATCTGTTGTAACTCCTTAATTATGAATGTCACCACATTACTGTATTTACATTTTTTGTTCCAAATAACACCAGGAATCACCTCCATAAACCGGGGGAAAACCTCGTGATACACCCTGTAGTTATATTTCATTTATTGCAATAGGACAATATTCAGACCATGCACTGTTATCAGCGAATCATTGTGAGCAATTCCATGGCTATCAACAAAGGCCTCTTATGTTTAAAGGGGCTTCTTATCATTTAAAAAGATTCTTGTGTGTAGACAATAAAAAAAAAAAGCTTGTTGCCTAACAATTTAGAAGAATATGCAATTCCAGCAGAAATAAATGACAGGAAAACCATCAATAACAGCATATTGCTTAAAATCGATTATTATTATTATTATTATTTCTTTTTTAAATTTTAAGAGTGCATATTTTGTTGTTTTTATTGTGTATACATATTGTAATTTTTAATTGCGTACATGTATGCATATTTTGAAGTTTTTTTGTGCATGTGAATCAACTCCCTAGGGATAGTGCATCTCCTTGCTTTAACTCACAGTGAACTGGAAAAGCATCAGACAGAAACTGGGCTATATGGACTCTGCTATATGTCTCACTGAGACACACTTTAATTAATCGAATTAGTTTCTTGGTACTACCAAATTTAATAATAATATTACGTAAAAATTCTCTCTTAACTGAGTGATACGCCTTTTTTGAAATCAATAAATAACTGATGTACTGTGCCCTTATACTTCCATTTTTTATCCAATATCTGTCGAATACAAAAAATCTGATCAACAGTCGATCTATTACAACTAAAACCACAATGATGATCCCCAATAATTTCATTTACATATGGAATTAATCTTCTCACAAGAGAGATGATTATACATCTCATGGCCTACACTTGAATTCTAGAGGCAAGAAGAAGCTTTCGCATCTGATCGCTAATAGAATAAAGGGTAGGATTCCAGTGATTACCAATATAATTCCTGCTGTTCATCATAGGGCATCTCCTTTTTTAGGGTAAAATATAAATTAGAAAAAGAAAGTAGGTCTACAGGTAATTAGAACAGTGAAGTAAATACAAATCATAAATTTTGTGGAATTAATTCAAATTCAAAAACAAAAGATACCGGAAGTCAGTTTAGTTTATTTCATCAAAACATACAAAGCCTTAGCAACAAGTCACCAGAGTTATTAACATTCTTAGAAATAGAACAAATAAACCCATATATAATATGCATCACTGAACATCATATGAAACAACAGGAATTATCGGCACTTTCACTGGAAGGATACAAACTAGGAGATAGCTATTGTAGACAGAATCTACCGAAAGGAGGTGTGTGCATATTTGTTCGGAACGATATAAATTTAAAAAATATTAGCCTTTCAAAATTTAGCAGAGAAAAAGATTTAGAGCTGTGTGCGGTAGAATTAGAATTAAAATCTGGTAATCTTATAGTTATAGGTATATACAGGTCGCCCTCTGGAGATTTCAAACATTTTCTTCATCTACTAGAAAATACATTACAACACATACATGAAAAAAAACAAGAATACATATTTTGTAGGGACTTAAATATTGACTATCTCACTGAGAACACTAAAAAAGAAGAATTTAACACATTATTAGCAACCTTCAATTTAATACATACAGTCAATTTTCCAACTAGAATACAAAAAGGATCGATTTCTGCAATTGGTAATATAATTATAAGGGGAGATAGATTAGATAGTTACCGCACAGTTCCCATTATAAATGGTCTTTCAGACCACGATGCTCAAATAACAAGAAATGATAGCATTCCTGCATCAAAACACCCGAATAAATTTAGGTTAAGGGTCATAAATGAAGAATCTTTAAGGGACTTCGAAGCTAAACTAAAAAGTGAAACATGGGAATCAGTATATGAAAATGGTGATATGAATAGTAAATTCAATGTGTTTCATAATACATTCTTAAATATCTTTGAATCCAGTTTTCCTGTAAAGTACAAAAATTCTCAAACATCTAAAAACAATTGGATTACACAAGGCATAAAAATCTCTTGTAAAACTAAGAGGTCTCTCTATATTCAAAGTAGAAATAGTAATGACCCCAAATCAATAGCTCACTTTAAAAAGTACTCTAAAATATTACACAAAGTAATCTTAAAAGCCAAAGAACTTTACTATAACGGAATTATTCTGAACTCGAATAATAAAATCAAAACAACTTGAAACATAATAAAAAAAGAAAGTGGAAAGTGTAGAAGTAAAGAACAAGGTTACACTCTTGTAACAGATAATAGAAAAACATCAGATGCAACAGAAGTTGCGAACATATTCAACAATCATTTTCTCTCAATAACTGATAACCTAAACATCCCACAGAATAATAATAATAATAATAATAATAATAATAATAATAATAATAATAATAATAATGCCATCGATTGTTTGAAAATATCTATTCCTGTAACTTTCCCAAATATTCAAATTTTTCCAACAAATTCACGAGAAATAATTACAATTCTAAAGCAATTAAAGTCTAAAAATTCCTCGGGATATGATGAAATTACTAGTAAAATATTAAAAGCCAGTTCACAAATAATAGCCAAGCCCCTGTCTTATTTATGTAACTTTTCAATGTTTAATGGTGTATTTCCAGAGCGACTGAAATATTCAGTTGTTATTCCTTTATTCAAGAAAGGGGACAGAACCTCGCCCGAAAACTACAAGCCCATATCCCTTCTACCAGTCTTCTCAAAGGTCTTCGAAAAAGTTATATATAAAAGAGTATATCATCATCTTGATAGATACAACATTCTCATTCCGGAACAATTTGGATTCAGAAAGAATAAATCAACTGAGCAAGCGAAGTTTAATTTAACTGATAAAACTCTGGAAAAATTACAAGTAGGAGGGATATTCTGTGATCTCTCCAAAGCTTTTAATTGTATTAACCATAAAATTCTACTACAAAAATTAGAATACTATGGTATTAAAGGCATAGCATATCAGTGGTTTGAGTCATATCTCCTGAACAGAAAACAAAAAGTAGAAATCAACGCATTTAATAACTCCTTTAAATCTACTTCAACATGGGGAAATGTTCATACAGGGGTCCCACAGGGATCTATATTAGGGCCTCTTCTTTTTTTAATTTTTATAAATGACCTAGGCCCCATAATAAAAGGAATAGGTTATCTTATACTATTTGCAGATGACACAAGTATCATAATGACAGACAATAACTTTGTCACATTCAAATATAAAACAGAAACAATTCTCCTTAAAATTTATGACTGGTTTACAACCAATAAACTAGCATTAAACATTAATAAAACTAACATAATTCAATTTAAAGCCACTTCAAATTTAATCTCTGAAACATTGGACACAACTATCAACAATATACCTCTACTAGAAACATCAACAACCAAATTTCTTGGTTTTCATATTAATAATACAATAAATTGGAAAAATCATATCAAAGAAATAACCCCCAAACTTAGCTCAGCATGCTTTGCAATTAGGTCGTTACAACAATTTCTAAACAGCAGTATCTTAAAGACAATATATTTTGCCTATTTTCATTCCATTATGTCCTACGGAATAATATTTTGGGGAAATTCTGTAGATAGTAAAAATATATTCTTATTACAAAAAAGAGCCATTACAATAATAGTTGGAGCAAAGGCTAGAGAATCACGTAGATTATTTTTAAAAAAATTAGAGATTCTAACCTTAACAAATCAATACATATACTATACAATAAATTTCCTCTTATGTAATAAAGAAAATTTTCCAACTAACTCAGCCATACATAGTAAGAAGGAAAGATTTTCATACGCTATCATCAAATTTATCATGCTTTCAAAGGGGAGTTTGTTACATGGCGATAAAATTGTTCAATAGTCTTCCTGAAGACATTAAGAATCATAGCCAAAACCCTGCATTATTTAAGACAAAACTAAAAAATTACTTAATATCTCACACTTTCTATTCTGTAGATGAATTCTTGACATTTCACAGTACTGTGTAAATATTATAATAATATTAAATGGTAAACATATTACATTGTATAAAATATTATTGTTATTAAGGTATTAATTCTGTACATATTTCATATTTGCATTTTATATGTATTGCATTTTATTGTTAAACGTAAGAACTGGACATGTTCTTTATTCTATGCTGTAGAGCAAATGTAAGAATATTATGGAACAAACCTACCTACCTACCTACCTACCTACCTACCTACCTACCTACCTACCTACCTACCTATCTATCTATCTATCTATCTATCTATAATAATTGCACAACAATTTATACGATGTCAATAAAAGTGATATTCCTCGAAAGTTACTATGGTTAGTCTTTTCCCTCTTCTTAAAGACAGTACAATTATGAACTTCTTCCATTGTTCTGGTACAGTTTCTTTTTCCCAAATAGCAAGTACAGTAGGGACTTGATAATCTGAACAGATTGGGGAAAGAAGTGGTTTGTATTAGCAAATCGTTTGGATTATCAGGGTCTTCTTGGGGAACAAAAAGAAGTTGCACGGGGCTAAATCTGGCGAATATGGTGGATGAGGAATGGTTGTCATTTTGTTTTTTCCCAGGAAGTATTGCACAATGAAAGCTGTATGAGACTGTGCATGCGACCAACAAAGTAAAGAATTCAACCTGATCACCTTGGATTTTAATGGAACTTTCAGGAATCATTCTCCCTAAAGGTCTAAATTAAAATACCCTTTTTTTTTTTTTTTTTTTTTTAGGAAATGCGAATCTTGTTAGGTTTTCATATAATTCATTTTTAAAATCTGGAAAAAAGAAAAAAGAAAAAAAAAAAAAAAAAACGTGTTTTCGTTTACAGTAACGCTTTCAATTTTAAATAATTCTGATTCTGTAAGTCCTACAGAGTTGTTCTACACCTCATTTCAAAGGGAATTTCATAGGGTTTAATTTGATATGCCACTTGACTATCCTTGGTAAAAAAAATTGAGATAGTTTTCTCTCTTTTTTAATTTTGAAAAAATATATGTTTTTACAAACTACAAAATCTGAAACTTTTAGATTGGTATCTCAATGGGATCAAGAGATAAAAAAAAGTGTTCTAAGTCTAATGTAATAAAACTTTAAAGCCACCGGCATAGCTCAGTTGACTAAGGCACTTGCCTGCTATCCAAAGTTGTGCTCGGACTGATTACCTCGTTGGGTTTTTTCTGACATTTTCTCCAATCGTAAGGCAAATGTCAAGTAATATACAGTGAATTCTCGGCCTCATCTCGTCAAATACTATCTTGCTACCACCACTCCCATTGATGCTAAATAACCTAGTCATTGATATAGCATTGTTAAATAACCAAATAAAAGAAAATAATACTTTAAAATTTTAATTCAGGTAAGTTACCAAGTGTTATATGCCACAAACTCACATGTCATAAACCAAATTTTAAACAAGGCTAGATACAGGTTAATGTTTTTACATAATAAAATAACAAGTTTTCTAGCACTCTGTACTTCTATTACTAAACTTCTCATTTCTTCTCTGTTGATTTTAAAAGTAATTTCTTGTTTGCTCTTTGAGTTTCAGATTCTGTTAGCCAATAAATGCTTCCTGTTGTTGTAGTAGCATCCACTTTGGTCAATACCTCAATTTTGTGCACAACTAATATATCAGGAAATTGAGAATATTTGAAGATCAGAGAAGGTTCATGTGGATCCAAAAAACTTATTTTGACTTCATCGCCTTCGACCCCTAATATACAACCTATTCGCCATTAATTCCAGTACTGGCATGTAAAAAATCAACAATGTCCACATCATCATCAATGTCATCAAATGTTAACATTATTTTATACTCTCGAGTTCTTTGAAAATGAGTAGCTTTCCACGAAAACTCTACTCCCATTTGCAGGACTGTAACTGTGGAATTGTTAAGTAAGTACCCTTTATTGTTTTTGCCGATTGAAACCTACTCTTCAAGATCTTTTCCTCTCTCGTGGTCCTTCTTAGTGGAATACAAGAAAGTAATGTTTGTGATACTGTCTTTAGCCCAATCATACAGTTGATGAGGGGTCATGATTTATTCATTATAGACTATAGGAAGACTTGTCAGTGCTACTAAACATTTTACTGTCCCTCCCACACCATCACATGCATTCTTCCCATGTGAGGAAGTGAAACAAATTTCACTCAACCTCAATGTTACATTCTTTCTCATGTTGCAAAGATTAAATAGGACTCATTTTTGTACTGGAATACTGCTCCATCTGAAAAGTAATGAAGCTTTTCAAGTTTTCAAGGCAGTTTCAGTTTTAAGAAGTCAATCATGAGGCACTTGGATAAATGAAAAGCAACAGTATTATGAGCTATATAATCAGAGATTACAACCAAGCTTATTGAATTGAATTTAATGGAGGGGGGCACTATGGTCAGCACTGCCACCTGTTAAGATTTATTGCGCTGACCCTCTGGTGACGCATTTCCCAACCCCACACTGGCTGACCACACTAAGGTTCTCTGTGTGCCCAGGTTTCAAGCAGTCAACCCCACTCATCCCCAAGCCAGCACCCTCCACGGGTTGCCAACCAGCGTTTGGGGAATGTTATGGAATAACGAAATGGAGAAATGGGACAGAATGATGTAAATGCCTAATTTGGGGAAAAACGGGAGAACCCCAGGAAAAACCCCAACTGCGACCTTGTCCAGCCCAAGTGTCACTATGTCACTATGGATTTTTTCAATGAGAATCGAACCCAGGCCGCCTACGTCTGAAGGTCTCACCATTCAGCCACTGCAGAGGGACAACCAAGCTTAAGTGCACCAGCTTTTTGCTTTCCTCATCTACTAGTATATGTATTGTCGCTTGAGCACTGTTCCAATGAAATCCTTGTGCAGCATCTTGAAGTATAAATGAATAATTCTCAGCAAAATAACAAACTACAATACATTCATTTTGAGGAATACTTTCTTTCAGGTGTCGCAAATAGGCAGATTATTGCACAGCGATAAATGAATATCTGAAAAGTTTTGGTAAATTTTCAAACAAGTTATCTAAAAATTCTTGTAATGGTTTTCAGTATAAACTGATATATAGACACTAAAAATGAAAAAAAGCAGGCAAAAAAGGCAGTAAAAATGCTTGGAATAGGTATCTGTATAGGCAATAAAGTACAGTGCGATTGAAAAGTCCCTCCGCAGCTCTATTAGTTATAGTAGCCCTAGACTACAACCCTATAGAAAGTTGGCACTGTCCTATTCATTCCGGTTTGACAACTTTACACTCCCAGTCCATCATATGCTTAATGGCCAGTGCTGCCACTTGAATTCTCTAAAAATACACTCGAATTCTCCGCCTAGTGAATTCTCGGCTACACAAGCACTGCGGAGAGACTTCTCGATCGCTCTGTATAAAATAGGCTGTTATAAGCACTTATTACAATTCAATTACTATTTTCAAGTTAATCTTTGTCATGCTCTTTACAATGTGCAATGCTGCTGTTGCCGTAAAAACAATATATGATATATTTTTCTAAATTCTCTATTGCAAAAGTTGCTCTTCTATCACTAAGACTGTTCTGAAATACAAAAAAAATGTTTTTTCAACCATACAAGACGTGAGTGGAGCATATTCAAAATAAGTAACCAGATGTAGCTCCAGTTCCTGCACCACTTCCCTTAATACAGCCACAATTTTCATTATTGTATCCCACCCAGGACTCTGTTTTAAGATCTTTTCAACCTTTCTCATAGCAGCAGCTCCAGCTTTTGGTAACATAATACTTCCTTAGTGTGGAGTGGACAGGCATTTGCACTTTTGTAAATTTCCAGGAATTTCAAAGCCAGCCACAGATTAACAATAAACATATATTGTACAGTATTTACGTGATTATAATACACATCTTTCTTTGACACAATGATGTCTTGAAAACTGAGATGTATATTATATTCCTAATTTCGAGCAAAATTTAATTAGAATGTATAAATGAAGTTTTGTATCTCTCAGAGTTTAAAATACTATCATATAAGTGTGAAAAACGTACAATTGAAATAAATTCACATGGAAATTATAGGAATTTTTCTGGGACTTCAGAAAAAAACGATAAGTATGAAAAACATATAAGTGAGAAACGTATAAATGAAGTTTTACTGTACAAGCTTCTATATGCACTGTGTCTTCTGTATACATTTTGATTTAGAAATTAATATGCGAAATATACGACTGTTCATTGCACAAGCCGAATAAATACATTTTTCACACCTATTACTTCAGACAAATGTCTAGTTGAAATAATACTTTCCCAGTGATTTTAGTTTCTTCTGGAATGATGTTGGTGTCCATATCAAAGACACTAAGGGAGTGTGACAAACCCATCTCTATAAATAAAGTAGACCATGCCTCTAGACCCCGTCCCCACACAAGTCGAAAGCCTCTATAAACTGGCTTGCTTAGGTTTTCATCATCTGTGCAAATGAAAAGTTCCTGCAGATGTAGAAGTCAAGACGATGATGAATGAAAATTGTAAAATAATAATATATTTTTAAGGGGAGTGGGTAGTGATGTCTGTGCGATTAAGGAATTTAAGTACAAAGTTTAGTTCAATATTTCTAAGCTTTTTGTGTTCAGAGTGGAATAAAAATTTCCATGATTATACAATCAATCATTCTGAATTCAGTGATATAAAAGACAACTAATTAGTTTTGTATCCAAGTGCAAAAGAAAGGCCAAAACTGATGACCTGTTTTTTCACGTTGCTAAATGTACCTCATTCTTCAGGTGCACATAACCTGCTACACTCTTCACTCATATGCTTTGTATTTTTTTAAGTTATCAAGTAGTGTATACTGTAAATGCTAAAGCAAAATTTAGTTAATATTTCACCCTTGGTGAAATATTAAAAATAATCAACTCTGATTAACAATTTTTGCCATTTTTTTTTTCAATTTATACATATTTTTTTCCTCGTGTTATGTGTGCGATATTTCTAAACCTATAGGTTTACTTTGTAGAATGCAGACTGCAGAAAACACTGTAAAAATTTCATCTAAATTTATTCAGCAGTTTCAGAGAAAAAATGCTCATAAGTTTGAAAAATATCAATATATATCATATATATTCATTCATAGTGTTCTGCCCAAGGGCAGGTCTTTCACTGCAAACTCAGCATTCTGCAATCTTTCCTATTTTCTGCTTTCCTCTTAGTCTCTGCATATGATTCATATATCTTAATGTCGTCTATCATCTGATATCTTCTTCTGCCCCGAACTCTTCTCGCGTTCACCATTTCTTCCAGTGCACCCTTCAGAAGGCAGTTTCTTCTCAACCAGTGACCCAGCCAATTCCTTTTGCTCTTTCTGATCAGTTTCAGCATAATTCTTTCTTCATCCACTTTTTCCAACACAGCTTCGTTTCTTATTCTATTTGTCCATTTCACATGCTCCATCTTTTTCCTTATCCACATTTCTCTTCACTTCGTCATAATGTCCATGTTTCTGCCCCATACAATGCTACACTCATACAAAGCACTTCACTAGTCTCTTCCTTAGTTCTTTCTCCAGATGTCAGCAGAAGATGCTCCTTTCTCTATTGAAAGCTTCCTTTGCCATTGCTATTTTCCTTTTGATATCTTGGCAGCAGCTCATGTTACTGTTTATAGTACACCCAAAGTGTGTATATATATATATATATATATATATATATATATATATATATATACACACACACACATTACGAGCTGTATCACTTAACCACAAAGAATATTATAAATAGCAAATAATTCTAACAAAACGACTATTTACTTGCAACAGTATCGGTTTAATTACATAACATTACATAGAAAAACACACGAGTGACCTTACCTTGAAATTCTGCAATATTTCTTGATGTTTAAGACCAGGTTGGAGCCGAGAAAATGAAATATTGTTCTCTGTCAATGCGTGTGCTAGAACATCTAATACTTTCTCCCACTGCAAAAAGAGAAAAAATAAATAAAATAAAAAAAAACTCGACACCATTATATCACAAGACAAGAACAGCACACAACAGGACATGACACAAACATACCGTAGAGAAAACAAGTGCTTTGACATCAGGTTCTGCTGCCCTGAGTGACAGCAAACAATGAACCACTGCTTCCACTTTTGTAGAATGTGATCCTCGTACAGTAATGGGTGTCTCATCATCCTTAGTCTCATACACTTTACAGCTTAGGTTTACATATGAGATGCCATCCTCTTGTGTGGTCTCACGACAAATTGGACATTTCACACTGACTTTGCGTACTCCACGGCTCTGGTCCACCATATACCGCACACACTCCATACAGTAACAATGACCACATTGCAGCACACTCCACTAAAAAAAAAAAATAGTGTTTAAAAGTCACAAGTCCTCTTTTCATTTATTTTAATCTTCCACACTACAAGATGGTATTGATAAGTTCTTAGCTTAACATGGAAAAAGTTATTGTACCTCAAAACAAATGTTTATTTGTTCAACATAATCGCTATACACATAATGCAATGGTCATAACGCAATTCTAAGCCTTAAAAAAAGTTTATCTTGGTCTGCAAACCATTCTTCCACAATATTTATTACTGCTTCATTCAATGAAAACTTCTATCTTTCATTGTTTTTTATTTTTAGGTGCCAGTCTAAAAGGGCTAAATCTGGCTAATATGGGGTCAATCTATTCTAAGTCAATTTAAATTTTCTGCAACGCAATCAGGGATTTGTGAGCAGGTACATTACCCTGCAAGAATAGCACACCTTTGAAAATTTTACCATGATATTTCTTTACAATTTTTTCCAGAAGCTTAATTAATAATGAAGAATAATATGCTCCCATCACAGCTTTACCTTATTCTAAATAGTCTGTCATAATTATCCTGTCCTAAAAAACTGATGTAAAGAACTTTCCTGCCGATTTTTGAACGCGAAATTTCTTTGGGCAGGGAGAACCAGCATGTTCCATTCTCTTGATCGTCTTTTTGTTTCTAAACCAAAATGATGGATCATTGTTTCGTCCATAGTTATAAAACGATCCAAAGTTCTCTTCAAAACAGTAGCAAAGCAATTTGAAAACTGTTTCTGTGATCAGCGTTTGCACATTTAGGGACCTATTTAGCAGATAATTTTCTCATACCCAAATCATGGCATACAATGTGAAAAACATATTTACAGGAAATTTTCGAAGTCTGTAACATACTGGTACTACTGTATGTTTGAGCCCAATCTGTCGATCCTGCAAATCATGTCATGCATGATATTGATATTTTGAGGAGTGATTACAGAAACAGGTTTTCCAACACCTGTGATCTCCATTCTTTCTCAGTTAAATTCAGCAACCCAATTTTTTATAGTGGTGTAAGAAGGACAATGGTCCCTCAATGTATCCACCATATCCACATAAATTTCCTTGCAAGACACCATTACAAAAATAGGTACTTTATCACTGACTGGTAATCAATTTTTTATCTAACACAATTTCTTTAAAAATTCAGAATACAGAATCAGCTAAAATCACCAAACATGGAGTAAGTATTTATCAAACAACATACTCTTTTCCCTGATAACTGCTTTCACTTCTGTTTATAACGAAGGTCTCAAGCTAAGTATATATAAACCCTTAGTATATATATAACATGACAAGCTTGTTGTAAATAGACAAACATTATGTGAATTACAGGAACAGTACCTTTGCTACACATGTTGCAGGGTCACTCACTATTACAGTACAGTATTTAGCAGAAACACAAGAAACGAGGACTGGTATGGTGAAGAATGCAAGAAAGCTGTCAATGTAAAGAACAGATAATGCTACAGAGAGAAACTAGGAGGAGCTGCGAAATACACAAAGACAGTAGAAAGAAAGCGTACATTCATTCATTCATTCATTCATTCATTCATTCATTCATTTTATTCCATAGATCTTACATGAGCAATGAAGCTTTAAGATGTGGAACAAGTCAAAAGTTTACAATATTACAATTACAATTTTTACAAAATTTTATAGTTTTACAATTAGTAATTTTCTACAATTTTTACAATTTTGTGCAATTTTTTACAATATTTTGGCGAGATGTAGTGAGATGAGGTGAGGTCCAAGGATTCGCCAAAATATTACCCGGCATTTGCCTTTTGGTTGGGGAAAACCTCGTAAAAACCCAACCAGGTAATCAAATCAAAGGGGTTGATGCCAAGGACTCGCCATAGACCATCCGGCTTCAGTCCCACGACTGAGGAAAACCTCGGAAGAAACCAAAGACCAAAGGGGGATCCAACCCAAGCCTGAATGCAGCTCCGGATCAGCAGCCCAGCAAGTCTGCCGACTGAGCTACATCGATGGCTCTACTAAAAGTATACAATACATAGCCAATCAGATTATTAAATTTACAAACGCAAACGATCATTCATCAGTTGAGCTATATGTATAATAAAAAACAAGTAAGTTAATTAAATTTAAGGCATAAACAATTCTACCAGTTGTGATATACAGAAATTGATAATACATATCATGCAAACTACTTCAAATTAAAACACAAACAATTTATCAATAGAGCTATATAGATTACTATTCAATTTAAAGCATATACAATTCATCGGCCAAAACTATACAAATATATACAATACAAAGTAGCATACTTTGATTAAGCTATACAAATTTGTGCAATTAATATCAAGTAGATTAATTCAATTCAGGGGCGATTTCTCCGGGCATGCTGTGCTTGCTGTGCAAGCCCAATATTTTCGTAGAATGTGAATTTCTCAAAATGGCGTTATGTACATTAAAATTTATTTTGATTTTTGGAATACTGTATAGGCGTATTACCATCATTTCTCGGAGCTACAGGAAAGACGTAGAAATATCGAGAATATGATGTGCGCGCAAGTGCCTTCCTCCTTAGTCCGTCCTAGGTGCACAATCAGTGTTGCCATATTTAGTGATAAGTCGCTAAATCTAGGTAATTTTGAATCGGTCTTGGCGACAAATTTTGTAAAATACGATTAGCGACTTTTCTGCTGATTTTTATATTCTTCCACTTTTTCCTTTCTTTTAAGTTAAAACATTCAATTGAAGTCATGCACTTCTTAGTTTTAGAAGAGGCATGGGTGCATGACTGAGTAGTCTAATAATTCATACGTGAAAGCCCTGATCTCATATATTTGAGATCAGTGATCAGGGGTGAAAGATGATGATTCAATGATTCTCACGGGTTAAGTCTCTCTCCCAATGCTACTGCTCCAACACCGATAAACGGTGGCGACTTTGATTGGCACGTGACGAGTCGCGAGCTCCAGCTAATTCTTGGCAGTGTTGCCAACTGGACGGGAATTCCGTCAAAACTGACGGAATTTCAACGTGCAGACGGGAAAAAAATGGCTTTGACGGGTGACGGATTTCCTGGCGGAAATTACGATTTACATCGGCGGTTTTTTACTTTTTTTAGCTGCTGTCATTTTCAATTTTTTAATTTTTGGGGAATCTTACTTTTTCTTTGAATAGCCCTGTCCGTACCATACCATGTTAAGGAATCTTCTGTTTCAAATTTCCTCGTAATCAAGTCAGAGGTTGACGGTTATGCCGAGTATGAACGCTAATGCAACTTTCCTCCAACTTGAAGACACGATTACTACCGTGTATTGGAATGTGAGGTGGAAGGTCGGCATAACAAAAGTGTATCCCAGATAAGACCTCGCTCCCAACAGAAGCTGTCTTTATCAAGCCTGCAGCAAGTGGACACATAGCTTGGCATTGGTTTAAAAAATTAAACAAACATATTCTATTAAAACGAATCGGTGACTCACGTGTCCAGAATCTTGAGATGGAGCTGATGGCATCACTAAGTGTAAGTAATTATTCTGTGTGCGTTCTGTTTAGTGGAATGTAGTGTGCCCCGTAAGTGTACGTTTGTTTCTATATCGCGTTACGTACATTGTATTTTTTTAAAGTGAAATGATTATTAGTGTCTGTACTGCTTTGTAAATGTTTTATTGACAGATTTAACATGTCAGAAAAGAAAGATAAGAGCTATACTAGAAGATTTAGAAAAGAGTGGTTAAGTGATGAAAGAGTGAAGGATTGGCTGTTGGAGGTGCCTGGAGACCCTAGTATTGCGCGGTGCAAGTATTGTCAGTGCAGTCTGAATGTGCGATTGTCAGATTTACTCGATCATGGAAGAACTAAGAAACATTTAAAAGCATCAGAACCATTTTCAACTTCGCGCCAGTCAAAATTGCAATTTATACCAGTCAAACATACATACGAATGTGCAGCTGCTGAGGCTGCTCTTTCACTTTTTGTAATTAACCATTGCTCAATAAGGTCTGTTGATCATCTTTCTGATCTTACCAAGAGATTTTTTAAAGGTGCTGACCATGCTTCTCTTTTACGACTTCACCACACAAAGTGTAGTGGTTTGATTAGGAATATTCTTTTCCAACATTTTAAATCAGAACTACAGAGCGATATTGATAGTGGCCACTTTAGTCTTCTTATTGACGAATCGACAGATATTTCTGTCATAAAACTACTGGCTGTGTGCATTGTATATTATTCGAAACAACATACAATTGTATCCACTTTTCTTGGAATTGTTGAACTAGAACAGGGAAATGCAGATTGTATTGTGAGTGCAATAAAGTCATTACTTTCAGACTACGGGTTAGACATTAAACAAATGAGAGGCGTGGGGACCGACAATACGTCAGTAATGGTAGGCATTAACAATGGGATCTATCAGAAACTGAAGCAGGAAGTCAGTAATCTTGTATAATTGATTCCATGTGTTTGTCACTCAGTTCAGTTAGCTGTGTCTTCTGCTGCAGAAATGTTGCCAAGAAATGTTGAATTTTTAATATATGAAACTTATTCTTGGTTTTCAAAGTCATCTTCTCGACAGATCACATATAGGTTTTTATTCCAAGCAATAAATAATGGAGCAAATTCCCTTAAAATTGTACAGCAGTCAAATACAAGGTGGCTATCGATTGAAGTTGCTGTCAATCACATACTAAATCAGTGGCTTGAATTACAGACACATTTTGAGACATCTAAACTTAAAAATAAGTGCTACGCAGCTGAACTCTTATATGGTATGTACTGTGACGTCATCAATAAACTCTATCTTTTATTTCTTAAACCATATCTAGAAGAATGTCAGAAAGTCAATAAGTCATTCCAATCAAGTACAGCAGATCCTTCGAAGCTTCTTAAAGATGTAATTCTACTCATTGTAGGTATTACTAGACGAATTGTTGTGCCTGGTTATAGGGGAGATCTGCTAATCGTGGAAGTTAGAAAATACAAGTCCCCTAATATTTATCTTGGACATGAAGTAGAAATTTTATTAACTGATTTGAAAAAGGACAATAAAATCAGCCCTGATAATGAAAAAGTGTTTCGCAATAGTTGCGAAAATTTTCTGTTTTGCTTAGCAGACGAACTCCAATGGCGATTGCCAAGGAATGTACAGGTTTTCCAAAAAGTGTCTTTAATTGCACCAGAACAGTGTTTGAGAGTAGTTAAAGAGAGTATAATCCCATTAGCCAAAGAATTAGGGTTAACTGGAAATGTAATAACAAAAATTGATTTTCAATGGTCTAAATTAACCACTGTTCAATGGCAAAATGTTACCAACACAATTGAATTTTGGCATGAGATCGCGTCATATAAGGATGCAAGTTCTCAAAATCCATTTCAAGAAATCTCAGACTTTGCCATGATGATTTTGGTTTTACCGTGATCGAATGCTGACGTGGAGAGAGCATTTAGTATGCTCAAAAATGTGAAAACTTCCCTTAGAAATAGACTTAAAACCAATATGTGAATTCGATCCTAATTGTGCGTGCTGGACTTAAGCGTGTAAAAAATGCTGTCATGACTATACTCTACCAGACGATGTTCTCAACCAAATTGGCACAATGGCAGTGTACCGCAGCGTAGGCCAACCCAGCACATCAACTGCAGAACTAGAGGCAGATGATGTGGATGAATTATTACTTTAATCAAGATTGGTAAGTTGTGTTAAAATTTGATTTTTTATTTATATATAAGTAGGTATATTGAGTGGGTCCTTTTTTAATTTTGACGGATTCTGACGGATTTCCAGGTGTTTTACTGACGGGAATATAATTTATGTGTTGGCAACACTGATTCTTGGTTCTGTCCCACAACGCTGAGATTTTCCACTGCAAATCGACCCGAGGCAATTGAGTTTTGCAATTTTGTGCCGACAGTTCGAGTGAAGCAAATGACATTGCAGTTTTAGCTGGTTTTAATATATTTTAATATATAATATTTAAAAAGTGTTAGATTTCATTAAAAAAATTGTGGTCAAATGCTTGGGTGAAAATTTCCACACTTACAATTTGCCAGAAAGTGTAGTGTCAATGATTGGATCAAGTGCAGTGTATTCCCACACCTTCCACCTCAACATCACAGCCGTCAACAATACAACCAGACTCCGCAGAAGAGGGTGACGATGAGGAAATTATATTTTTCTCTGCATATGTATGTTTCCTTATTTTTATTTAGTGATATCTATTATTAATTTTTAGCGACATTTCTGGGGATTTTTTAACAAATTTTGGAGTTAGCTACTTTTTGTTGAAATTTTAGCGAGATTGTAGGGTGATATGTCGGCAACAGTGGCGCACATGCTTCTGTTATGTGTTGTTTGAAGCTCTGGCCCGAGAGCTACCGGTATTTAACGTTACACAGAGCAGTACTGACAGCGGGAATGTTCTGTGTAATGTAATTATATGAGCGGAATATATGTGTTAACTGCTGCATGTATTATTAATTCTTAAACATTAATTTGAAGTATTGCAATGAGTTCGGAATTGTGTGTTATTGAAACCTTATTATTAAATCCATTTTCCCGAAGGACTATTCAAGAGAAGACAGACATAGAGAATATGTGCGCTCGTTCAGTGCAGCTCAAAACAACAATGTGCGTTGGTTGGCAGGGTCGAAAAAACTAAAACTGTTTTGTTGGCCATGTGTGTTATATTATATCGAACTTCTACATCTGATAAGCAAATATGATCCATGACTCATAATGATTTCATAATTATAAAATAAATTATTTATGTGGGTCTGATTATTTTTATTAATTATGAAGTGTTATATCCTCCCATCTTCCCCTATGAATAAAAGAGCAAGCCTAACTTTCGTGACTAGCATTCGTCCCTGATTCAATTTATAATCACAAACAATTTACAGCATATACAATTCATCAACTGAACTACTGTGTGCGCGCCAGCTCTTAAACCGTGAGGTATGAGGAAGTGGGGAAAGGGGGCATATGACTCAGCCAGGCCAGCTAAGGAGTGTGCATGAATGTTCCCTCCGTAGTACAAACATTAACTCTCTCGCTTATCGGTTTCACGCCGCGCCGCATTCCTGCCGCATTATATATATTTAGTCTAGTATAGTACAGTCTTACGTCATCACCCGCTTATCGCTTCCACGCTGCATTCCTGCCACAGTTTAAGAGCTGGCGCGCAGACAGTGTACAGACTACCATTCAATTTACAGTAGGTCTATATACAATTCATCAGTAGAGCTACACAGACTAGTAATCATTTTAAAAGCATATACAATTCATCAGCCAAACTATAGTTCAATTTACAAACTTGTTTTCGTTAAGCTATACAAAATTGTACAATTCATATGAAGTAGATTAATTCAATTTATAAGCTTAAGCAATTCATCAGTTGACCTATACAGTATACTATTCAATTTACAGTACATACAATTCATCAGTTATGCTAAACAAAAATATACAATGCATAGTAAACAGATTAAGTCAATATAAAAACATATTTTAGTTGAGCTATATAAAATTGTACATGTCATTTAAGTAGAATAATTCAATTCACAAGCATAAACAATTCATCAATTGTGTAGAAGGTATGAGTATGTAGAAATTTGGTTAATTCATTTCTGAACCTTTTCTCGTGGTTCTTCAAATCTTTAAGATAATAAGGCAATGCATTGAAGACTGTTATACATGAATAGCGAACTCCTTTTTTAAAACAGCTTAGACTAACAGAGGGTAGATGAAGATCTGATTTATGTCTTGTATTAAAATGATGAATGTCAAGATTTCTAAGTTTCAGAAAATATTTTTACATGATGTCCTTTTATGCACACCGGCCATTATTCTTATAGCTTTTTTTTTGTAAAACAAAAACGTGTTTAGCTTCAGACGAGTTACCCCAGAATATTAATCCATATTTCATTACAGAGTGAAAATATGCAAAGTATGACATTTTAAGTAAGTTTATATCACCAATAGTAGATAAGGATCTTAATGCATAACAGGCAGAGCTCAATTTACGAGTAATACATTCTATATGCGTTTTCCAGTTCAAGTGATTATCCAATTCTAAACCAAGAAACTTTGTGCTTATAGACAAAAGAAAAGGGAACTGATACAGGAAGAATTAAAAAGGTTAGAGGAAAAAAAACGAAAGTAGACTATTTTATCAAGAGGCCAACAAAATGGGAAAAGGATTTCAGTCTAAATTAATTTTATGTAACGACAAAGGAGGTAACCTCTTAAGTGAAGAACAAATAAGGGATAGACGAGATGAATATTATCAAGATCTATTGAATAAAAACTTAGAAAAAGATTGCACACCTTTTGGCCCAGTGCAGCCTAAGACAGATCTCCCCAGAATAGAAGAAACTGAAGCCGCCATTGCAAAAATTAAAAATAATAAAACTCCAGGTGAAGATTCTATTGCAGTAGAATTAATAAAGAATGGAGGAAGTTTATTAATATTAGAAATACATTAATTATTATGTTGTATGAGGGGCAGTCAAATGAAAATGGGCCACTATGCATAATATCTCATGGCAGACAAGTTGGTACAACTGAAATTTGATTGCTGAACTGACACCTGGTGGCGACTCGCGAAAGCACAGTTACACACTAGTCGTTCGTTTATTATGCTGGAAGTTGGGTTAGAGATACGTGTGTTTGTCCATCATCACTAATGAAGGCAGGTAAAGAAGAACAGCGAGATGTAGTGCGATTTTTGACCACTGAAGAAGTAGGTGGACTAGAAATCCATCATTGCATGTCTGCTGTTTATGGCGAACACAGCATGTCATGTTTTCGTGTACTGGAATGGTACAAGAGATTCCGAGAGGGACATGTGTCACTGCAAGACAATGCTCGCCCAGGACAGGCTCATTGTGCCATCACTCCTGCTGTTATTGCTGAGGTTGATAGTCTTATACAGGGAAATCGACGGATCACTGTGGAAGAACTTCGTCATTTGGTGAGAATAGGTACAGTTCCGTATATGTCATTGTGACAAAGCACTTGCATTACCGCAAAATCTGTGAGCAATGGGTTCCACATCAGTTGATGGAGGAACATAAAACAAACAATATGGCTGCTTCACTGTGTCACTTGCAACGATACCACGAGAAAGAGTATGAATTTCTGTCCCATATTGTCACTGGGGACGAATCATGGTGTCACCATTTTGAACCAGAGAGCAAACAACAGAGCCAACAATGGAAATACATGGATTCTCCCCCACCGAAAAAGTCCAAAGCAATATACACAAGTTCTAGTAAAGTCATGTTGACATTCTTCTTCGATTCTAGGGGTTCTCTGCTTGTTGAATTTCTCGAACATGGGACCACAATCAATGCACAGCATTATGAAGAAACTTTACAGAAATTGAGATGCGCCGTTAAGTCAAAATGCCCTGGAATCCTATCGAATGGCATTATTCTTCTTCATGATAATGCTTGCCCACATACTGCCAACTCTGTGAGGAATACAATTTGGAGATTTCGTTGGGAAACGCTTCAACATTCCCTCCCCTCTAGAGCC